>NW_024041345.1:0-25488 GCF_014851395.1 Micropterus salmoides
TCACCTGATCTGCACCGGGGTTCACCTTCCGGAGACGCAGATGGAGAAATGCAAGGTCGGTAAAGAACAAAACTTTCATCCTTCTGGATTTCTTCATCACACAGGCTGTGGATGTACTATTCTTAACAGAAACATGGATTGCCTGGGTGAGTTTGATGCCTTCACAGAGCTTTTACCTCCTGACTGTACTTTTTTAAATTCCCCAAGGACCACTGGACGTGGAGGAGGAATAGCGACTGTCTTAAAGAGCAGCTTACATCTCCATCAGCACCATCTGTTTTTTCCTCATTTGAACTAAGCTCGTTTGTCTTAGACCGGTCGGATCCTGTACTGTGCGGTGGTATATTGCCCGCCGAAATACAACAAATATTTTATCAAAGAGTTCTCTGATTTCTTGGCCAGTATCATGACAGACTGACAGAGTTTTAATTGTGGACAAGAACAGGGGCACACGTTAGATATTGTGTTATCTTGTGGTTTGCCCATTTAAATATCCAGACACAGGATGCCAGTTTTATTTGATTTTAACTTGTCCCGTCTTAAATTTAAACCAACCGCTCCTGCACGCCTAGGCCGTGTGTTTAAGCTGACCACTGCTGCTCAGTTTTCAGTGTCAGTCTGACACTGGTTTCTTGGCAGACACAGAGAAATTAACTTCTTCCTCTCTCCACATCTGCCAGCATTCTTGACATTATTTCTCCTCAGACGCCCCAGACCTAAATCTGAGCCATGGTTTAATGACACCACCCGTGCAGCAAGAGAGTGCAGGAGAGCAGAGCGCCGGTGGAAGAAAGACAAGCTTCATGTCTCTTATGAAATTTTAAAAGAAAGCTGGAGAATGTATCAAAAAATAGTTAAAACTGAAAAAAATAGATACCTAAAAGAAAAAATTGTCCAAAATCTAAACAAACCACGTGTCCTTTTTAAAAGCATTGATTCCATTTTAAATTCACCCCAATCCTCCTGTTTGGAAGCTTCTTCCGAAGTCTGTGAGAATTTTTTACACTATTTTTTAGACAAGATTACCTCCATTGGAACTCAGTGTATCCGACCCCTCTGAAATGATGACCTGTTAACAGTGTTTGATCAGTTTGAGCCTGTGTCGCTTCCTTGCCTCAATAAAATAATTTCACAGCTCAAACCCTCAGCCTGTCCACAGACATTATCCCCCTTCGCCTTTTTAAGGAGGTCTGGACCACTATAGGGCCAAGTGTCCAAAAAATTATTAACAGCAGTCTGACTTCAGGAATTGTCCCAGCTTATTTCAAAGGAGCAACTGTTGTACCTCTAATTAAAAAGCAAAATTTGGACATTACAATTTTAGCTAACTACAGACCGATATCAAAGCTTTTATTTCTAAAATCTTAGAAAAAACTGTATTTGCACAACTGCAATCCTTTTTAGATACAAATGGTATTTTAGAAAATTTTCAGTCTGGTTTTAAAGCTTTTCATAGTACCGAGAGAGTGAGTTTAAGAGTTTTTAATGATCTTTTACTAACTACAGACCGTGGTGACTCTGCAATTCTTGTGCTTTTAGACCTTACTGCTGCTTTTGATACAATTGATCACGCCATTCTCATCTCTCGCTTTGAGCACTGTGTGGGCATCCGAGATACTGCCCTGCAATGGTTCAGATCGTATTTATCTGAGCGATGTTTTTATGTAAAACTTGGTGACTTCCCGTCATCTACCGCTCCCCTTCTCTGTGGAGTTCCTCAGGGCTCAGTTCTTGGACCACTATTGTTCTCCTTATACCTTCTCCCTCTTGGAAACATTTTTAAAAATATGGTATTTCCTACCACTTTTATGCGGATGACTCGCAAATCTACTTGCCCCTGAGAAGAAATGCAAACAGTTCCTTGACTCCTCTACTTGAATGTCTCAAGGATATTAAGGCCTGGATGTATTTTAATTTTTTAATTTAAAAGAAGACAAAACTGAGGTCATTGTATTTGGAACCTGACTCCACTCCCATAAATCTTAGTTCCCTGCAGCAATACGTAAAGCCAGTAGTCACCAATTTAGGCATCAAGATTGACAGTGATTTTACACTTGACAAGCAGATAAACACTGTGGTTAAATCCAGTTTTTATCATTTGAGGCTTTTATCTAAAAATAAACCTGTTTTATCTTTTGATCTTCTTGAGCATGTGATTCATGCTTTTATCTTGACCCGTTTGGACTACTGTATGCACTTTAATGCACTTTACATCGGTGTGAACCAAACCTCCCTCTCACGCCTGCAGTTAGTCCAAAATGCAGCTGCTCGTCTTTTAACAGGAACCCGGAAACACAAACACATTACCTCGCTCCACTGGCTCCCTGTACATTTTAGAATACATTTTAAGATTTTAATGTTTTTTTCAAGTCACTTAATGGGTTGGCACCTCAGTACATCTCTGAGCTCCTGCACACTTACACCCCGCCAAGGTCACTGAGGTCTACTGATCAGCTGCGGCTGAACGTGCCCAGGACCAGGCTGAAGACCAGGGGCGAGCTCTTTTTCAGCAGTTGCCCCCAAACTGTGGAATGACATACCTCCTCACATTAAAGTGGCGCCAACCTCCACACCTTTAAATCTTGTTTAAAAACATACTTTTATTCCCTGGCTTTTAATTCACCATGAGAGCTGCTGTGGTCTTCGTGGTCGCTGTCTGTGTTGGTGTTATTTGTTTTGTTTTTATTTATCATGAGCATATTCTATCATCTCTGTAAAGCACTTTGGTAACCTTGTTGTTTTTTAAATTGTGCTATATAAATAAAGTGGATTGGATTGAAGTCCAGCTGCAGACTGTAGCACCTCTCAGCCAAATGCACGATTTTCATTTCGTGCACATGCGCATGAGCCATGATATGAGCACATGTTCACCCGCGACTTTTCAGTGCTACAGTTTATAAACATGTTGCACGTCGGCGTTTATCAAAGTAATAAATAGTTGCATTTCACTCTAATATTTTTCAGACAATCTGGCAAGAAACCAAGACCAAAACAGGCCGAGCAGCGCTGCTCAGCTGGGTTAGCAAGACAGACAGAGAGAGCTTCACTGCAGTTACACTGCTCGCATCAGACTTTCATAGTAATTTTCACTTCTTGTGCACAGAAAAATAGTCCCTCTCATCAACGTTGTAAACACTTGCTTTCAACACTGACTCGTGTTTGCGACGTTTCATACCTTAGCAAAGTGCCGTTTCATATCAACCAGTAGTTTTATTTTGAAATTGTAACCGGACATATATATATAGTATTGCTAACTTGAACCGTGGAGCCCTACACGTCCAATGACGACGTCAAGGGGTATCGACAATTTCAGTGGGGCACAGCACATAAAAAGGGTCTAGCGACGCCTATGAGCTGGAGGCCATTTTATTCAAACTGGCCTTTGTCTCGCTTTATGCTGTATAATGTGTGCAGTCTTGTGTATTTCAAGCTCCATTATTTCTTGTTTTCTACTGTGTTGATGGTCTTATTTTTTATATTTTACTCTTGTAAATGGGGGCAGTTGTGGCTCAGGAGGTAGAGTAGGTTGCACGCTAATTGGAATAACAGTGGTTTGATCCCCTGGCTCCTCCATTCTGTATGTCGAAGTGTCCTTGGGCAAGATAGTGAACCCCAAATTGCTCCCAATGACTGTTCCATTGGTGAGGGAGTGTTAATTTCTGTTTCTGATAAGCAGTTGGCACCTTAGCCATCAGTGTGTGTAGTGTGCTATACAAGTACAGACCATTTGTAACATCAGGATTCACTTGCCTTTCAGCCCTAAGAAACAACTGTGGGCCTTTTGTATGCGGCTTGTTATATGTATAATTGATCTCAGCTATCTGCCATTTAAAGCTAGGGTATAGACATTTTCAAACATTGTTTATTGAAATTATCTTTATGTCCCGACAGCAGTCAATAAATCAAATCCTCTGACACAAAATCAAGCTGTCTCTTGCTAGTTCTCCAATGTTGCCTACCCCAGCTTTAATACTGAAAATGTACCACACAACCAGCTTGTATGTGAGCTGGCTTTGGAGCTGCTTCCACTATTTTAAAGTCATTTTTCACCTATTCATCCCAATTTGACCACTAGGGTGTTTTGGCATTAATTTAATCATCAACAAAACACACAAAAACCAAAAAGACAGCAATAATCAATTCAGAAGTCAAATATTGCCTCCCATTCCTTATAAATATATATAATTCACACACACACACACACACACACACACACACATATATATATACATACACTGCTCAAAAAAATAAAGGGAACACAATGTAACTCCAACTCAATCACACTCCTGTGAAATCAAACTGTCCACTTAGGAAGCAACACTGATTGACAATCAATTTCACATGCTGTTGTGCAAATGGAATAGACAACAGGTGGAAATTATAGGCAATTAGCAAGACACCCCCAATAAAGGAGGTTCTGCAGGTGGTGACCACAGACCACTTCTCAGTTCCTATGCTTCCTGGCTGATGTTTTGGTCACTTTTGAATGCTGGCGGTGCTTTCACTCTAGTGGTAGCATGAGACGGAGTCTACAACCCACACAAGTGGCTCAGGTCATGCAGCTCATCCAGGATGGCACATCAATGCGAGCTGTGGCAAGAAGGTTTGCTGTGTCTGTCCGCGTAGTGTCCAGAGCATGGAGGTGCTACAAGGAGACAGGCCAGTACATCAGAAGATGTGGAGGAGGCCGTAGGAGGGCAACATCCCAGCAGCAGTACTGCTACCTCCGCCTTTGTGCAAGGAGGAGCAGGAGGAGCACTGTCAGAGCCCTGCAAAATGACCTCCAGCAGGCCACAAATGTGCATATGTCTGCTCAAACGGTCAGAAACAGACTCCATGAGGGTGTAATGAGGGTCCGATGTCCACAGGTGGGGGTTGTGCTTACTTATTTGCCAGAGAACACCAAGATTAGCAAATTCACCACTGGCGCCCTGTGCTCTTCACAGATGAAAGCAGGTTCACACTGAGCACATGTGACAGACGTGACAGAGTCTGGAGACGCCGTGGAGAACGTTCTGCTGCCTGCAACATCCTCCAGCATGACCGGTTGGCGGTGGGTCAGTAATCGTGTGGGGTGGCATTTATTTGGGGGGCCGCACAGCCCTCCATGTGCTCGCCAGGGGTATCCTGACTGCCATTAGGTACCGAGATGAGATCCTCAGACCCCTTGTGAGACCATATGCTGGTGCGGTTGGCCCTGGGTTCCTCCTAATGCAAGACAATGCTAGACCTCATGTGGTTGGAGTGTGTCAGCAGTTCCTGCAAGAGGAAGGCATTGATGCTATGGACTGGCCCGCCCGTTCCCCAGACCTGAATCCAATTGAGCACATCTGGGACATCATGTCTCGCTCCATCCACCAACGCCACGTTGCACCACAGACTGTCCAGGAGTTGGCGGATGCTTTAGTCCAGGTCTGGGAGGAGATCCCTCAGGAGACCATCCGCCACCTCATCAGGAGCATGCCCAGGCATTGTAGGGAGGTCATACAGGCACGTGGAGGCCACACACACTACTGAGCCTCATTTTGACTTGTTAGGACATTACATCAAAGTTGGATCGGCCTGTAGTGTGGTTTTCCACTTTGATTTTGAGTGTGACTCCAAATCCAGACCTCCATGGGTTGATAAATTTGATTTCCATTGATAATTTTTGTGTGATTTTTTTGTCAGCACATTCAACTATGTAAATAAGTATTTAAAGGAGATAAAGGAGATTATTTCATTCTTTCAGATCTACGATGTGTTATTTTAGTGTTCCATTTATTTTTTTGACACACACACACACACACACACACACACACACACACACACACACACACACACACACACACACACACACACACTTATAAGGAGATAAATCCTCTTAAGATGAAACAGAAGAGATGCTAGGCACGCACACACACAAAACAAAATAAATAAAAATTAAAAAAATAAAATATAAATGCCTTTCACAGTAGTCGCAGCCATTAGGATATATCTGATGGAATAAGTAATAATTGGGACAACTTTCTGATGACCCACAGTGTCAAAAGACAGTCCAGTAAATCCTGCCTGTACCTCGAGCCAAGAAAATACAGCCAACCAGAATCCCATTAATTAGCCAATGTGTCACCCACCACACTGTCCCCAAAATCCCAAAACTGTCCCCAAACCTTTTCAAAAGTGTTTTGTTTAGCCCTAACCATGTATGTAATCTTTTCCATTGTTATGCAGGAAGACATCTCTCTGAGCCAATGAGCAATACTCGCCTGTTCATACTTTTCCAGGTGAGAGCTATTAAGCGTTTTGCTAGCAGTAAGCACATATCTATAAGTGTTAGTACCTGATTATTCAAATGTAGGTTGATTGGGTACAACCCCAAAATAAACACTTTGTGATGGAAAGGTAACTTCACTGATACCATTTGGACTATCATATGTGATATCTCCTTCTAAAAGTCTTTCATTTTTCCACAATTCCACAGGCAATGAAACAGGGCCCCTTTAGAATGATTGGACTTGTAGCATTTGTCTGGAATCGTGTTATTAAATAAATTTAACTTAGCAGGGACTACATATGTTTGCATTAACCAATCGTATAGCAGAAGCTTCAGCTGAGTATTCACAGTCTGAGCCTGAGCTTTGGTACAAATACTACTCCATTCTTCCAAGGAAATGTCCTCCTGAACATCATCTCTCCAGGAATTCAGTTTGTTCACAGACGATTCAGTAGAACTAGACTCAAGCATATTGTAAACAGCTGAAATTCTGCCCTTATCATTACATTGGGTCGAAATCAAATTTTCTAAGAAGTACTGCCAGATTTAAAATGGTTAAAAAATGTGAGTTCTTCAAATGACATAAGAATGCTTTCTCTATACAAATCTTGAACTCTTCTTAGACCCTTATTGGCCCATATTTGGAAACCCGGATAATTTTTCCCAGGAGCAAAGATTTGGTTGCCCCAGATAGGGCTTAAGCGTGATAAGGAATGCTTTTCACCAAGAAATTTCCACACTCTCTACCAAACCTTGATCGTATTGAGAACAAAGGGTTATTTGTTAGCTTTTTGAGTTTTTTAACATCAGCCGAGTAGATGTAGAGGTTGAGGGGTAATTTGGGGACAACTGAGGACAGTTCAAGCTCCATCCAGGATGGAAAAGCTTCAGAGATGAAATAGTACATTGCAGTGCGAAGCTGTGCTGCCCAGTAGTACCACTGGATATTTGGCAGATGTACACCCCCCTCATCAGCAAGTCAGTAAGAAATAAAATCACATCATCAGCAAAGAGGGCAATTCGATGGTCCAACTGATCTATTTTGATGCCTGAGATATTGGGGTGTGATCTAACAGCCATAGCCAGAGGCTCAATGGCAAGAATAAATAGGAGAGGAGAGAGAGGACAGCCCTGCCTAGAACCTCTACAAATATCAAAGGGTTTAGATACCATATTGGTAGTAAGGATCTCTGCCGTGGGATTTGTATATAGTATATTTATCCATCTGCAAAAGCTTTCACCACAGCCAAAGTGAGTTAATACATCAAAAAGGTAGGGCCACTCAACCCTGTCAAAGGCCTTCTCCGCGTCTAAAGACAGGATTGCAGCTTTTTGCGCCCCCCTTCTAGCATATAGAATATTCAGCACTCTCCTAACATTATGAAAACCCTGGCGGCCTTTTATAAAACCATTCTGATCACTACCCACCACATCAGGGAAAAAGCCCTCCATCTGCCTTGCCAGTGCTTTACAAAGTATCTTAGCATCAGAGTTCATTAGTGAGATAGCTCAATAGGAATCACATTTTGTATGTGGCTTTCCCAGTTTCAGTAGCAGGGTTATCAGGGCACCGGTCAAAGAAGGGGGCATGAGGCCATTTTCATAAAATTCTATAAACATCTCCAAGAGGGGAGTACAAAGTTTATCCTTAAATTTCTTGTAAATATCAATGGGCAGCCCATCAGGGCCAGAAGCCTTCCCTGCCCTCATACAGTCAATTGCACTGGAAATTTAGTGTTAACAATGCTCTTAGAGTGTTCTGAAGCTTTAGGAAACTCCAACCTGTCCAGAAAGGTAGCCTGGGTATCGTTTCCAGAAGGATACTCTGATGTATATAATTTTTCATAGAAGGATTTAAAGGTATTGTTTATCTCCCGAGGGTTTACCTTCACAACTCCCCCTGCATCCTAAATTGAGCTAATTGTCTCTGTTTCTGTCTCTCTGCTGCTGCTGATTTGCCAAGACAACAGCTTCCCAGCTTTTTCACCCTGGTCGTAATATGATTGATTCTTGATTGAAGTCTCAATAAGCTTGTCCTCGTGGGCATCGGCAGAATTATTGAGAAAAATTTCTCTATATTTATTTTATTTAGTTTATTTGAAAGTAGTTTCATCTTTTGTTGTACATTTGTTGACTTGGAGCTGCTAAAACTTTGCCCCCTTATAAAAGCCTTAAAGGCTTCCCATCTAGTGCAAGCTGAAGTCTGGGTTGTGTTGATTGAAAAGTATAGATCAATCTGCTGACCACTGTATTCAATAAAGCTTGTATCTTACTGCCATTTGGGGTGAAAGCGCCATCTTGGCGGATCTGGCTTCAAGTCAGAGTCTAAATATAGGAGATCCTGGAGCATGGTCAGAGATAACAATACTCCAGGATCTCCTATATTTAGACTCTGACTTGAAGGCAGATCCGCCGAGATGGATAACAATACTATCTTAGAAACAATCCTCAATTTTAGAACGTAAAGTTGCTGAGATAAAGAAATAATCGATTGGGGAAAAGGTAGCATGAGTCCTAGAGTAGCAGGAGTAAACCACATCATCTGGTTTCAGTTCCCTCCAAATCTCTGTGAAATTCAACTTCATAAAATGCAGTATGGCTTTTCTAGATTGGGTGTGGGAGTTGTTTGAACCAGTGGGGCGATCCTTAGCAGGATCCAGAGTACAGTTAAAATCTCCTGCAATAACATATTTACCTGGAAGTGCGGAAATATTCAAAAACAAATTGCTGAAGAACTTAGAGTCATCTTCATTCGGACTATATAAGCATATTATATACAAATGCTCAGACAGCAAAGTACCCCTTTTAACGATGTATCTATCAGCTGAATCACAGATTGTTTGCAATATTTGGAATGGAATAGACTTATGAATAAGAATAATAACTCCCCTTGCATGAGAGCTAAATGATGCAGAAACCACCTGCCCTGGCCACCTCTTGCGTAGTTTAGAAATATCAACAGCCAATAGATGTGATTCTTGCAGAAATATGATCTTCGACTGAAGTTGTTTTAATCTGCTTCTTACCTGCTTAAGCCAGCAGATAATTCACTGCCCCTAAATAAGAGTATAACTTTACATGTGGACTCTTCTTTACCATTGCTCCACTTCCACCCCTCTGCCAAGCCTCACAAGAAAGTTGTCCGCCTCTGCTGGTGTGTCAGAAACATAGGAATGATCGCAGTGGGAGACGCTCAGGCACGCTGGATATAGGATTCCATGCCGAATAGCTTTAGTCCGTAGCCGCTGCTTGACACTGTCATAGTGTTTCTGCTGCTTGTGGACTTCCATGGGGAGGTCTGGGAAAAACATAACCTGCCACTTGTAGAGCACTCTTCCTTTTGGCCTGGCTGCATTCATCACACGTCTTTATAGTTTAAGAACTTCATTATCAAAGCCCTCGGGGGTGCGTTGGGGTCGGATCTTGGACCAGATATGCGATGCACTCTCGATGGTCAAGGGAGAACGGAGGGCTCCATATCCAAAGCCTCAGGAAGCCACTGCTCCAGAAATGAGCAAGCATTGTTCCCCTCAGCTCCCTCTGGCAGTAGGATCTCCTGCTACGGCCCTCCCAATCCACAAGTTTAGTGGTAAGTGACTTGACCCTTTCTTCGAGGGAGGTGGTTGTGGCCTGCATGGCTACAATGTAATCTTCGGCTCCAGATATACGTACCTCGGCGTGAGAGATTCGCCCAGCACAGTCCTTGACTTCCTTTTTTGCGTTGTCCTCTGTTTTTTTGATGTGATTCTTCTTTGGCGACATTGTGATGCACAATGATGAAGTTATTTCAGGATTTTTCCAGACTCGTGGTGGAGCTGAAAGAGACACGACCACTCAGCACCGCGCCATACCTGAAGTCCCTCGTGTGCTTCATTTCTAAGTGAGTTTTGAGCCCACTGACAATAAGACTAAATGTAGCCCCTTTAATTGTGCAGCCTCAAAAATCTGCATTGTGTTCAGTCTGAACACACCTTTATATTGTAGGGTTGAAGAGAATGACTCAACCTTACCTTTTAGCAAATAAAAATTGTATTAAAAAATATTCTATAGAGCTGCAGTGGGGTTGAAAGTACCATATTAGCCTAAATACCGTATAAGACTATATTTTTTCTGGAAATTGTTTTTGAAAAAGTGGGGATTTTTTTGGAAATCCTGGACTAAACATATTAACAACATCAGTACCAGATTGTTTGTAGCCGTTAAAAATGACTGCTAGGCTAGCAAGTTAAGTTAATTTATAGTGTGTCTATAACTGTTCAGTTAGCCAAGGTTAACCTGTAGGAGTTGGCTCATGTAATGTATTTTGCTGTTTTATAGTCAGGATCAATTTATAGGCCAACACTCAACTCTAATCATTTCAAAATTACATTGAGTCATTTCATTTATAATGGTGTTACGACCCCCTGTTGGTCTAGGGGTGTGGGGGCCATAAACATATAGGCACAACTGGTAACAGAAGAGAAGTAGACAGGTAACAAAAAAAACAAAAGGAGGGTGGACGAGGGTGCTGCGAAAATAACAAACCAAGTTAAAATAAAAAGGTCCTCAAAAGGAGGCCTGTACCTATCTATCGTTTTAAGCAGAGTTGATTCTTGCTACAAAAGAACACAAAGAGCACAGCACCCACTCCACCTGGTGAAAACTAACACAATAGTAAACAAAACAATAAGTGAATTTCTCCACTGCACCCAATGTGGAGCTAACATACAAAGGTATGCAAATGTTTCCCTAAACACAATGTACAGCTAATAAGCAAGGAAGGTGGATAGTTCCACTAAACACAAAGTACAACTAACAGACAGGCTATGCAGTCAATACCAGCAGCACACAAGTCAACAGGCGGTGACAAGGTGCCTGGAGCAACAGGTGGACTCTCCTTATGAGCCGGAGGTAATTAACGTGGTGACGAGCCATTGGTTGAGTTGAAAACAGAGGGAACCAAAGGGCGGTACAGATGTCAGCACCCCAGAAACCAGGAAGTAGGTGGGTCTTCATTCCCCAGGGACACAGCCTACTTGGTAGAGGTGAGACAGGGAAAAGGGGAAACACAAGGGTGACAGCGACAGCCGTGACAATGGCTATCAAACATTAATTACATGACAATTATGACTCTTTAGAGAATACATTTAACTGCTGTTTTTCATGGAGATCTTTTTAACAAGCACTGTTCTGTTCTAGAGTAAAAAAAATATTATTCTGATATTGACTGAAACCAGAGAAACTCGCTACCTTGATGGAAGCAGATGATAATGTCACTTTCTTGAGGAACATGCTCCTTATTAGATGGCATTTATCATCTCACCCAATGTGCAGGGTCTGCACACACATAGAAACACATAATTACCAACGGTAACATGCAGAGATTGGAACACATTTTTCATCTGGCAAAAGATGATGCATTTCATTGGAGTGCTAGGAAGAGGAAATTAATTTCATAGAAAAATAAGGTTCAGGGGGTTTATTTTAATGTGGCTATCTTAAGTACTAAGGCGCTCGTTGCTGCTGTGATTATGTGTGATTACCAAAAAGCATTGAGTTAAATGCTGCAAGCATATGGTATATACTAGTGTGTTTAATTAAAGAGTGTGCTCTATATTGTTTTATGTCTATAGTTGTGGCAAAAATCTAAAATTTGGAGGATTGTCTTGTTGTTGGTGTCCTTCTAACTTTGCAGAGATAGCTACCTGGAGCTGCTAAAGCATCTACAACTGGTGTTCACCAATGACAATTATGTTCTTGTTCTTGAATACTATATATTTATATACAGATACACTGCATACACATACGTACTGCTTGCGTTCGCTTATCCTCATAATTCCTGACCTGAACAGTGTGAGGAAAAAGAGACAGCTGTGGTGTTTTTAAATTTTAGCTTTTGTAATTTATAAAATAAGAATAAATACATACTGCACATAATTACATAATCAGTAAATGAATACATGAAAACATAAAAATGATTATTTGCATTACCAGTTTACTTTACCTACGTGTATATCTACAACACGTTTCAGACAAAACAGAATTGCTATGGTATTTGCAGTATTAGTGCCCGTTTGATTTTTAGTCATTGATGTGGATTGTCTGCAGATTCCTCCTTCATTCAAATCTTATCTTATTTTCTCTTGTTGTTGGTATTCATCAGTGATAAAGATTGATGGAAAAGTAGAATCAAATACCAGCAGGAACAATGAGTGATTAATGCCCAAAAGCTGGACCCATTCACACAGGAGTGACAAATAAAAACCATTTTAGGTGGGTGAGAAAACATAATGTGGTTTTATATAAACAAATGAAAGAGGTCCATAACCGCTAACAACAAAAGGAAATGACAGTCTCTAATAACCTCAAATACAAAACAGGGAAACATTATCATACAAAATTATTGGAGATGACATGTCTCTCTTTAAAATAACACATGCTTAAAGTTTATTTAAAAAGCCTTTGTAAAAAGGATGCAGCTCGCATCAGCATTGCCACTTTCCAAAGGTCACTGCAAATAGACTGACATTGGACATTAATTCCAAAGGCTCAGTTTTGTATCACAGTATTGGAAACAATAGTACTGTGTATTCAACATGCTGTAGTCATTGCAGTCACATTTAATTTTCATTTGTCCTTGATGTGTGATACTAATTCTGAGTGTTAATAATGAGAGAACTTACTCACCAATGTAACATTTAACCTTCTTTTAAGCAGGATAGTATTTTCTTCACATTCACGCAGTTAACTTTATTTCCTAATTCCTCAAAACATATCCCACTGCTGTAGCCTATGTGTAATTGCATAAACCTTTTCCCTTTATTCTGACCCTATTAAAACCCAATATGAAGAATGTATGTTTATGACATTTTATGAATGTAACAAAGTACCGAAATAACCACAAAGCAATGCTTTACACTAAATCAGGAAATAGTTCATATTTTCTTTGTTATGTATAACTGTTAACATGATCAAGTACCTTCTGTTTGCAGCCAAAACTTTATTTACTGAAGAAATGTAGAAAGAAATATACCTGCTATACCTCTCAGGAAGAAGCTGTCGGGAGGGATAGTGCTGCGCATCTAACGCCAATCACATTACACATGTTTGACAGCTGGGGTCTCGGACACGCCAAAACGTCATTTTGGACTTCTGAAACACGTCATCAGTTCAAAGTCATGCGTATAAGCACCCCAAATAGGAAAAGCTGAAGTATAAAGCTGATCCCAAGTTAAGTTTTTCTGGGCTTTTAAAGAGGGCCTGGGGGCTAGACTCCAAACAGAACATTAGGGTTAAAAAGGCAGCACTTTTTGAACAAGGAATTGTGTTTGGAGCGTGAATGTGTCTTATTACAGAACAACCACATCCACTTGTTGACAGAGACATGTTTTGGATGCATAATTTGAGGTTCATGGGTTCTTTAGGATTTTGCTGGAGAACTCTGAACCCAGGATTTTCAAGACACTAGTTATTCTGTAGTGAATATCCTAATATCTATATTAATAAGAGTTTAATAAGAGTCTGTAGCCATGGATGTGTGAGGCTGTACCTTTAACTGTGGTAGGGACATCACGTAAACCAGGCCTATGATTCATCACTAGGCGCCTTTCAGTACTAGAAACTGCACATTATTAGTTCTCTTTTTAGTTCTCTTGTTATTGATTCCGCTGTTTTTTGGCATCTACCGTCTACTGTACCGTTTGTCCTACAAACTTGGTTTCAATTTCAAATTGTACATCTTCTTAATGAGATGGGTGCTATTACCTATGTAGCTGATATCTGTAATGGTTGACTTTATATTTTTATGAATTTTAAAATGAATGGGACTCCTCTTCCAAACTAGCATGGGTGGAGCTAGACTCCCATGATGCATGTCGGTGAAGAAAGTTTTGTTAAAATTAGCTAATAAGTCTCCTATTTGTTTGAAATACAAAGCAAATACTTTGATTTATGTATTTGTTAAATGTTAAGTGTTTTTTGTTGGTAATTGTCATTCTTGTGGTGGTTTACTAATGAAACCAAGAGTGAAGTGCGTGCTTCATTTCATAAAAATGGCTGCATTGATGGATAGCCTGCAGCCAGGTTTGAGTGGACTCTAGTAGTAATATCTGACTGTTTTCCTCTTTGCTCTTCTAGTTCTTCAACTTGCATTATCTTTCTCCCTACTAGTGGTGAAGATCCATGCTATATATTTTTGAGCTGCTCAGGCTGTAACTTGAACTGCCCAAAGGACAGCTGAAAAGCTTAATCTTATAAGGCAAATTTACTTTATCAACAATACTTAAAAATGTTACTCAAAAAGCCATGTGATCCAGTAGCGTAGTGGTAAAAAGACAGTCCTCAGAGTTCCACTTCATGCGCCAGACATTGATTTGATTCACAATATTAGTCCTTACTGACTTACAGTGATTACTTTCAAAATTCTATGTTGTCACTCTTTCTAAATGCAATCATTGTTTACATGAAATTAAGTCTTTCACAGCATAACTCTTATGGCTGTTTATTTATTTTATTCTTCGACAGCGTTCTTATCAAACCAAACAGGCACTTCACTCCTGGTTTCAATAGTAAACCATCACAAGAACTACCAACACAAACCACTATATTCCAAGCAGACATGATTAACAAAACATAAATCACAAAGTAACTTTCAAGCAAATAGGAGACTTATTAGCAAATTTTAACAAAACTTTCTTCACCGCCATGCATCATAGGATTTCTGAGGGATGGGATGATATAGAGCAGCCTAAGTCCACATCGCAAAAAATACCTGGCAGCACTCACACGCATTTTCTTGAGGAAATGCCCATTCTGGTGTTAAGTTTGTTTGTTTCTTTTTCAGGTGAGACTTCTCATTATAAAGAGTAGCGCATTTACTTGCTATATTATTTCAGACTTTAGTATAGCTGTGAACATTTTGAATGCAGGTGTATAGATGTCATGCCGCTATACAGTACAGTATTTGTACAATTACATATGAGATCCATGCCTCATTCAGTCTCATTTATGAGATTTTTACAGTGCAAAGGATAAAGTAAAGAGTTAAATTTGGCTTCCCTGCATCCCCCAACTAAAGAACACAAGTTAACAGACCTTTCTTGCTTTGTTATGAATCACAGTTTAGATTTAAAGTTAACTGGACTCACTTTATGAAGCTGGAGCTTTATAAAACAATTTTCTTTTCAATTGTACTTTAAATACTGATAGTTTAGGTTTCTAAGGCCATGCCCAAACAACTTTATGTCTGCCCAGCAGATGACCTCTTCTGTTTTAATTTTTTTTTTCTTTTCTCTTCTCATCTGCAGAAATAATTCTGCTGTTCTTAGCTGTAGTTTCAGTGGAAGTCCAACAAAGGTTAAAATCAAGGGCAACTGGACAAAGACAAAGAGGACAGGAGCCTGCAGATGGGTGTTTACAGGAAACCCACACACACAGACCAATACCTACTCTTCGATTAACACCACCCACTGGAGCACAAGCTAGGGGTCATGAGAACACTGCACCACATAGCGGAAAACCCGCCCGCCTGCACGTGCATGCTGTTCTGCCTGTGAAAATAGTTGTGTGTCTATGGCTCTGGGAGCTCAGCTTTGGCTTGAAGACAAATTTTCTACATTACAAACTGGGGAAATAAAGTTTACAGTACAAGATGCCAGTTTACCAGTCACAGGGGATCCATTATGGGATTCAACGCGTTAGATACTAGGAGCTAAGTCAGAATATCTTGTTTTTTGCTGCTTCTACTTTGATAATTCTTTCTTTCTCTAGTGAGTACACCTAACTGGAGAACAGTTCTCTCTCCCAAACCGATCTCTTCACAGAGAAAATGGATGATCTTTTTACATGATTATCTCTGGGACTTTATATGTGAATAGGCAGATTTATTTGTGTCTCTATCATCATAGTGTGCATCTATTTCTGTGTCTGTTTCCGGGTGAAAGCAGAATTATTATTAGCAACAAGCTAAACAAATGGGCTCGCAAAATTTGTGTTGCTTACTGATGAGGCGCAGTCTCTCTCTCTCTTTCCCTCTCTCTTTCTCTCATGATGCAGTCCTCCAGAAATAAACCATAATACAATATTATGTTATATTATGACATATTACATTTAACACAATAGATGAGGTATTGATAACTGTGAAATGCACCACATCTGTATTGTTCATGGGCAACTTGCAATAATTCAAATTATATCTATTATATAATATCTACTGTGGAACCATGGTCAATTAATTGCAATTGCAGTAACACTCTTAATAAGCAATCAGGCCGGCTATACATGTGCTTACAAATTAATATCTAAATGACACGAGTCTGGACTTATTAAGGAGGAATTTCTGCAGGGCTTAGCAATAAGGTTACTGGAGCTGAAAGCAATAAGGTTTACCAAAAGGTCTGTGACCGGCTGCTGGAGCAGAGCTGAGCTGAGCACTGTTACAGGCCTGATAAAACACTCAGTGATCCTCAATCCTGACTCAAGCAAGTAAACAAAAGTTTGCTTTTATAATTCTTAAAACTGAGAGGAACTGGTGTCACACAGTAGTGTGATCATTATTATTACCGTCTGACGTATTTTGTCTATTGCCGTGGAATAAACAGACAGAAATAGATGGATGGACAAATGATCCATTACTTATGATGACATTAGCTTTTCACACTTTTATGTAGGGACATAACTTTAAACACAGCCAGATCTCTTCTTTTTAGACCTTGAACCATAAAACGGTTCAGCTACTATTTATAGAATTTCTAAACATTACTGGGATTTTGTTTAACTCACACACACAAGCTCTGATGATGTATGCAACCTAACCAGGCACTGTGTTACAACACTGAGCATTTATTTAGAAAAAAAGCTTAATTTTTTAGTTTTATTTTTATCATGACTTTTTTATTGACTGTTATAATGGCTATAAAACATAATACCAAAATTGAAAAATGTTTTGTTAAAGTTTATCAGTGATCAAGTTCACATGAGCTGCCTCAAAGTTCATTGTACATTAATATCTTCTGTTTTTTAACACCTTAATCTATGACCCATCAGATTCTGTGACCCAGATGGCATGCCAGGTCGTTAACAACACTCACGTTCATTAGTTACAAACAGATACGCTCAGTTCACTCTTTCAACACGTTCACGCACAATACTGAAGTTGATAGATTTGTTTTATCCAACTATAAAGAATTTTACTTGTTCTGTAAAGTACAACTGTGTTCTATTTATTTATTTAAAACTAATGAACACTATTAACAGATACTATATATTATACTATATCTTCATTTTATTATAACAGAAGAGAAACATTGATTCAGCCAAGAAATTAAACAAAAGTTTGATCAGAATTTTGTCAAATCAGATGAAATTAGAATTACAGTAGAATGCATTACGTTACGAGTCCTGTCAGAACAACTGATGCCGCTAATTAAGAATCCATTTGAAATGATGAACATGACCGAACAAAAAGAACAAATTCAGGTTGAAGAGAAAATGGTCACATGGGTATTTTAAGGCAACAGTGGATTGCCAGCTTAATGAATCCCATTCATCCATCCATCCATCCTCAATAACCGCTTATCCTGCGTACAGGGTCGCGGGTGGCTGGAGCCAATCCCAGCTGACATTGGGCGAAAGGCGGGGTACACTCTGGACAGGTCGCCAGTCCATCACAGGCTTAATGAATACCAACCACTCTAATCAAAAATCCACATTGCTATTAGAAGTAGTATTATTAGCATATTGTGTAACTGAAAGGAAAAATAGAAAACTAAGACTAATGTTTATCTAAGCAGATAATGATTCCATTTCCAGGAGCCGCAGTGGCCAACAACATTTCTAAATGCTCTTAAAAGTATTTTCTCGGAAGCGGTGAACACAATCAGGTATTAACCCTGAGATGTGCTGTGGAATAAAATCAGGTGAAACAAGACTCCCTGGAGCTGAAGTTCGAAACAGATGTGACGTGAAAAACAGCAAAGAGAACAGAGAGTTTATACTCTCAAAGTCTTTAATTGTCTGTGTTTGCTTGTATTTAAATTGAACTGGGTGAGAATCAGAAAACAACAAATAAAAATGCAGCTCCGGGCAATCAAACCCAGCAGATATTGAAATAGCCCTTAGCAACTGAAAGCATACTAAAGGGGAAATGTACTAACCTCAGTTTACAGGCGTGGGCACAATAAAAGCACCTGTAAAACACCTGTTTATACTATAATAATATGTTGCAGTCATTTACATGTGCCTGTTCCACCCACACTGAAGTAATTTCAATATTTGGTTTATGTAATGATTTAAAAGGGAACTCAACTTGTTCAGTTAATTTCAGTTCACTTGAGTTTAGATTTTTATTTAAATAACAGTGCTGTTGGGTGTGTGAAGCATTGTTTTTACAGTTTAAGCTGCACATCCCCTTTTCAGACAGAAACAATCCACTCTTCAATATTAAATTTATTTATATAGGGCCAAATCACAACAACAGTTATCTCTGAGCGCTTTTCAATAAAAGAGCAGGTCTAGACTGTACTCTGTGATGATAACGGACTCTTCACACCCATAGGCAAAGAATCAGTAAATGTGTTCATACAAATCACTAACATTGACAGTAATCACGTTTATGGAGATTTTTAGGTTTTCAAATAAACTGAATAATTAATGCTTGTGTACGAGTTCAGAAATGTTTTCTAGGTTAAAAAGCATCTAAACCACATTGACTTATCTAAAAATGCATTGTTGCAAAGATTTTCCAACAAGTCATCAAAATTGAATGATAAAATATGTTTTGTCTAGAATGACACATAGAAGCACTTGTCGTCTCTATTACGCCGTCCAAATCAGTTGCAAATCACTGCAAAAATGTTTTTTGTTAGGTCTTCATGGTTTGGGTTAAAATTACTGTTCTGTTTTGTTGAGGTTAGTGGAGCTGGATCATCATGACATTCTCCAACCCTTTCACCCAGCCTGACCTTCTCCCTCTGCATTTTGCTGCTCTATAACAACGTCAAATTAATTCATAATTACTGTGTCTTTGTCCCTTGAACATAAACACATGTTGTTTTGGGTGCTGTTAGAAACAACTTATACTGTCATTGTTCTTTTGGAGGAGAGTCTGGATAAGCTGCTTAAGATGATGGATGGAACAGTACGTCCTCACCTGCTGTTTGGATGTTGTGTGTTTCATGCAAGCATGCCTTTGGATAAGCAGTGACTGGCCGCTTTGTATCTGCCCTTCGTTTTTAAGTTTATTCGCAATTTATGAACCTTCAAGGACAGGGCTTCAGTTCATTACTGACCCTGACTCTCCTTTCTTTGACAGCTTTTGAAAAAAGCATTCAGAACTGCAATACTAGCACATCTGGGTGAATGCTATTAAGCTAATTTGAATCGGTTATTTATTCAGCACCTGTCTTTTATACATTTTCATTTGCCCCGTTTACTTCACTTCTCTTACCAGCTCCTCAATTAACTATGTGATCAGAAAAGTTAATGGTAGCTGTGTTAACGGGCCCACATAAATACAAGTTGAAGAAAGAATCACAGGCAAAATGGCTTATGAAAATTATCCACACCTGGCAGATTATGCAAGAAGCTATAACGGAGTTTGAAGCACAAGTCTTTGCCAACTATGGCATCATCCTGATAACTGACTATTGATGATTTAGAGCAATTTTGAGCTTTGAAATATCCACTCCCTTCATGCTGCACCAGCCATCATGACTGCAATCGACTGACAGCCTGTCAGAACTCTTATCACGGTGAAGTCTTCCAACTGTGCAATTTAGTAAAATACAAGAAAATGTTTGATCAGTGGAGAGAAAGATGTTTGGGTTTGGGCGGAGGTAATAGCGAAGGAAGGGGCAGAATGTTTTACACAGCGGTTCCCAACCTAGGGCACAGGATCCCTACAAATGGTTGCAAATTGATTAACAGTACAGAAATTAAAGCTGGGGTAGGCCATTTATTTCAGAAGCAAGTCTATTTACATCCAGACAGCAATCAATAAATCAAATGCTCTGACACAAAAATGAAAAAATGTTGCCGGTCTGTAATAAGCATATGGCCAATAATTTCATTTGGGCCGAATGAAATGTGTGAGATTGTGAGATTTGGGGAAGTGGCTTTAGAGGGAGACCTGAAGGGGATTTTTTTTTCTTTACTTGATACTTCAATATCTTACTGCCTCTTGCTAGTTTCTTCAACGTTGCCTACCCTAGCTTTAACAAACAACTACAGCCATGCTAGTGGCCCTAATAGGCAGGAATTCTGATTGAAGAAAAGAAAGAAAGTCAAACTCTTCGATAAACCAAAGTAAAGTGAAGGGATCACCAAAGTCCACAATGAATGTTGGTACCAAAGTGCATGGTAATTCATTCAGTAGTTGTCAGACAGCTATTAAGACATTGAACCTCATAGTGGCACTAGAGAAAAAGTCAGGGGATGACCAAAGTCAGTAAGAGCTATCGCCTGGGAACCATAAATGTCTGCAACAAAATGAATGGTAAAGGTTTTCAGACGTTCTATATTCTTTGCTTTTTTCCCCCTTGTGAATTACTGGATATTTTTACTTTCTAGTTTCTGGAGTCGGGGAGAGCTGGCAGGTTTGGCTGACAGAGTGGGGCTCAAATTTGGGAGAGAGAGATCAAGGGGAATAGGTGGCAGATTGAGCTGGTTTGGTTGTCTGAAGACATAGAATATCAGAGAAGTATGGCTGGCTGGCAGGCAAATGAGCAGAGTTTCTAGTCTCAAGCATGGTAGATGGCTGGTCCACTGAAAAAGATGATAGTGGACCTTGAGTTGAGATTGGTTTTTCAAACTGCTTTCAAAATACAAGAAAGAACTTTCACTCTCTACCTCAACCACATGAAAAAAAACTTCTGTTACAGTTAGACTCTGATATTCCTGACCCTCCCTCTCAGCAGTAAACTCTGAAGGTAAAGTAGCTCTGTGACAACACCTTGACTTAATATAATAATATGAATATGTAAATCTGTGGTATTATTCTAATGCTACAGGTCCGAGTAGTACTTCGATTGTATAAAAGCTTTTGCATTTAGTAGCACAGTCAAGAGCTCAGCTGCAGCCAGAACAGGAACACTAAATTTGTTTGAATTGAACCATTTTTGGTTAATTGTCCACACAACCTTAAACACTACACATGTGGCCTATAACCGGTAAGTGTGCCCTCAATTTGGCACTCACGCAAACACTTCATGAAATTATTTTAATTAGCACTGAGTCTCCAGATAATGGATCAGAAGGGGGGCAGATAGGTCTGGAAAAGGACCAGGACCCCAATATTAGAGACAAACAAAAATCACTACACTTTGAAAATGCATAAGTAAGGCAATTTGTCAAAAAGGCTGACATTTCCATGGGCCATAAATGGCCCATTAGATCCACTAAAAGGCTGTGCTACATTTACCATCATTGCATTCTATGAGTTTTGTGTTGATATCTTTGCCTTTATTTGAAAAATGAAAATAGAAAGATCAGAAAGAAACGGGGCAATGGTTTCCTTTTGAGAGATTTTATCCATCATATAACTTCTAAAATATACAGAACTTTATTTACAAGTTTTGAAGGTAAAATCACTTTTTTCACTAGTATGTCAGTCAGTAACTAGAGGTAGGGCTGGGTAATGTTGTTGAATATTGAACATTTTGGATATTATGGCCGAAATACTAACTGAGGTTCTATACCAATACCAAAAGGATGGTTTTTCCTTCAGAAACTAAAAAGGTATCTACTATAATCCAAGATTCAAATTATTTTAAATAAAACAAGAAAAACAAGATAATGCTAGTATGTATTGTCAGTTGTAGATCTGTATTTGATGCTCTGTTGATGCTTGTATGTTGTTCCTCAAATGTAAGTCGCTTTGGATAAAAGCGTCTGCCAAATGAATAAATGTAAATGTAAATAATGAGTCTGACCAGACATACTATGCCAGCTTTTGCTACTTACTCAATAATTTTACAGACACAGTTCAGTTAGTGCCAAACAAATATAGAGGTTTGATACCAGTCCTAATTACCAGTTTAATGCCATTATTAGTCATTACATCTATTTTAGATGGATATTGCTGGGTAAAGGTTGTAACTTCTGTATTTTTCCAACCTTATTTTTCCATGTTTTGTGTCTATGGGACTAATTGGGGCAACATTTTCTCCAGCAAAACAGGACTGTAACGTAATCCTTGAGGGCAATCAAAGTACATCTGCTTAAGTGCTTGTTTTTGCCACTGACAGACAGATTGTGATCAAGTGTCTGACAACATTGCAGAAAGGATCCATACAGAGAGACCTTTTTCTTAAAGACTAAGATCCTTTTGTTTAACCAGAAATACTTGTCAAAGCCACCAGAATCCCTTGACAAAAAACAGAAATACATTGAAAAAAAATAGCCCAGGGTAAAAAGAGACCATGGACTCTTAACTTTGTACATAATGTCCTGTGTTCAAATCTTTAAAAAGATATACATTGTCATGAATTTGCTACATTAGTCATGTAGTTGCTGGTTTTGAGAAGCCCAATTTATCTCTTAAGAGATGTGGCATGTGTCTAATAATAGAAAAAGCTGATTATAATAAAATAAAACGGGGGAAAGGAAAGGATAAAAAGAGGGCAAAAAGGGAGTCCTTAAGAGAGACACAGAGAGAATCTCAATTGAAGTTTGCTGATGGTCAGTGAGAGCTCATACAAGGTTGAGGAATTTCGTGGACAGATTGTCAACAACAGGGAAGACGCCACAATGTTCCCAATGAAGTCACAGTATGTTCCTGCTGCATTGCCCTGAGAGACACACACCCTTCAACCTTTACTATTGATGAGCAGCAGGGATTCTAAGAAACAGTGTGTGTACCTGGCACAGCAGGGCTATATGAAGCCTCTCGCATCAAAGCTTCTGAAGGAGGATAGGTCAGTGAGTCACCTCCTGAGTAACCTCCTGTGCACTCTCCACACAACAATAACCAGACTTGAAAGACAGAACAAACAAAGCCAGCAAATGTTTATATCATGTATGGTATTGAACAACTCATTCAATGTCAAACAGTAATACTGACCTTTCTGTCAGTTAGAGCAGGAACTACTGAAATGCTTCCTTTGTGCCTTTCTTCCCCTTTAAAATGTCAAAATCATCAATTCAATCACAGCAATAAAAGCCAAATCAGCGGACTCACAGTCTGGCACTGTGTCTCCTCTAGCTGCATTCCCACTACTACAAAGCAAGTTAACATTCACAGGATCTCTTTCTGCCATCTGGCTTCATTTACCTTAACAATTGCATTGCAATAATGCTAAGCAGTCACACGATGTTGGTGCATATGATCAATCAAAACATGTAGACTGGTATACTGGTAGCAGAGCCGCAGAGGATTTATGGTCTGGAACTATAATGGAGTCAGGATTGGTGGCTAGAACCCAAAAACAGACTGGAGACAGGCAGTTATGTTTTAACACTTTAACACAGAATATGGATGGTTTTGAGTCTCAGGGTGGGAATATCTAGAGAGGGGTGGTTGGAGTGAGCTGGCAAGTCTGGCTGGCTGAAGAGTGGAGTTGGAATTGTTTGGAGACCATGTGGTGTAAAGCAAAATGGGCAGACTAGCAATCAGGGCAGGTTAAGCATGGAATCTGGTAACATGTGAATCTGAAGATGGAGACAGACATTAGCATACAGAGCAAAAAGGCAAAATTTCTGATATTCAGGCAAATAACTACATATGACTCAACAATTCAGTCAGAATTAGATGTGAGGCCAGGGCTTAAGAGGAGGAGCTGACTGGCATGATGATGGTCAGGTAACGCCCACAGCGCCTCACAGAGGAGAGAGAGAGAGAGAGAGAGAGAGAGAGAGAGAGAGAGAGAGAGATACTAAATACTAAACTTTCCACAAAATTTCCAGAATCAGACACACAGAATCTCCCCTACGTACTGGGAGAAATGCCTAAATGCCAAATAATTTCAGCCAAAAAAAAAAAAATCTCTCTCACGAACTGAGAATAACCAGTGGAAAATATATAAAATATACAAAATAAATAATTATTGTTGTCTGTATAAACATTGTAATATTATCACATTTGGATATTATATATGGTTATTTTAATAATGGTTCCTTGGAAAATGCTACTGCTTTTTTTGACACATTTTTTTATGTCACTTTCTACTTTGCTTTGGCAACATTGTTTACTTAAACATTCATGCCAGTATAGCAGATTGAAGTGTAATAGGAAGAGAGAGAGGGTGGGGAGTGGGTAATTTTCTCCTGAAATGTTTAAAATATAGAAGCAAAAGAGAGCAATATTTTGAGAAACTAATTAATTAATAGAGAGAGAAAACCAAAATACACCAAGCACCCAAAAGGAAAAGTAATAAAACACACTCACTCTCACACAAATTGTCACTTCAGAAGTTATGGCAGGAGAGTCAAATAAGAAGTTAAAACATAATCCAGGTTAAAAGCAAAACAGCTGCAGCTGCCAAATGCAGGAAGGACAGGTGGCGAGAAATTGGACTGTGTGCAAGTTAATGTGCTTATAATATCACTGCCCCATCATTAGGGCACGAGTAGATCTTACCATTTATGTTTGTGTATTCCATTAAATTAATGTATTGCTTAGATGATTCTTATGGCATATTTGAATAATTTTAGCCTTGTTCTTTCAGCTGCAATGCTGTAAGTAGGCTTGTTATTTTGTTATTTTGTTGCATGTTTATTGAAGTTTAGCGTTGCTTTGGACTGTTTGTTTTTGAGTAGTTGCCGTAGTGCTCCCCCAGTTACAAATTCACAACAATCAATGGAGATTGGAGATTGATACAGTGGTGGAGAGCGGCAGAGAGGATTCCACAGGACCAATCGTAGACGCTGAAGTGAGGCAGCAACGCTTCAAAAGCCGACGGACAGGCGTGGGAGAGAAAGGAACAGGCGAGAAAGCCAGACCGGGAAGTGTGTGACTGCTGCAGGAAGTAGACTGCGAAGACACTGTTGATGGCTGTCAAGGTGCCGCACTGGGTGAAGGCGAGAACAGCGGTTATTTGCAGAGGCTTATTCGATATGGCTGCCTGGTATGCAGTGACTAACACATGTGCACAAACAAACTACATGGACTCACTCTTTTAAATGGCATCCGACACCCTGGTATTGTAATAGAGTGATTTTGCAGACTGTACTCTCATGTGAAGTTGTGCTGATTTTGGGGGGGGGGGGCATAAATGGTTGTGTTCTTTTACCCACTTCAATCTCTTTTTTGGGTAACCACA
>NW_024041346.1:0-27588 GCF_014851395.1 Micropterus salmoides
TCTGCTTTTAAACCCACTATATTCTTTGTGGGGTTCATCAATTGTGATAAATGATCTGCATGTATTTAAGACGTTTAACAATTGTTAACATATATTACACTTAGTAAAGTAGGCCATTTCTTGAGATTCAGCGAAAACATGTGGCGTTAACCGTGTCAAACAATGTCAAAAGCAAAGTGTCTGAAAAGGACCTTAATAAGTGAATTTCATAATTCAGCAAACGGATGTTGTAGGCTAGCTGCCGAAATTTGCATCCACTTTTCCTCAGTATGAAAGAGCGTACTCCCGCGAGGCTGATTTTATTCCCCTATCTATCAAGTCAGCGAAAGTCAGCCAGTTATCGCGAACGCACCTGTTGACTACCAGTTATACAGCGTGCAACTTCGACAGCTGTTTTCCAAAGTTAACATAGTCTCCTATTAGCTAGGCTCCTTACATGCTTGCTATTAACTGCTTTGAAGATGGGTCTCCGACATTGACAGCGTTGTGTTGGACAGATTTGTGCAGCGGTGTTTTATGATACCAACCATTCATTTACAGACGAGTCTGTGTCCGTGTTTGCGCGAGAGAGAGAAAAGCGACCGAACGAGAGGATGTGTGGAGCGAATATGTGCTGCACGGCGCTGCAATCAAAAAAAACGATTTTAAAATGGGCGCCAAATTTACTGTTAATCCCTGGCGGCCCGCCCAAGTAAAGCCTATGTGTGGGAACACTGTGTTTGGTTTCAAACCTGCAATGTTTGTTTGCTGGCATTACAGAATATTTTAATAAAAACCAACTCAAAACTCTGTCAGAAGCATCGTTTTTCTGCTTGCATGACGACCCAATCAGAGAGCCGAGCGTGAGCGTCTGTGTCATCGTTTCCAAAGTCCTCCGTTTTTGGCCCGTCTTCACCCGTCTTCGCTGTTTTAGTCTGGACGGGAGGTGCAACGTAGCAAAAGGTCTCCGTTTTAATTTGAAATGCAGCAGTGTGGATGGGGCCTAAGTGGGAAATAGAGAAGTAGTCGTTATCGTCTATTTTGAGTAAATATGTTGTAATCTTCACAAGAAATATGTAATGAAATGTAATGAAAGTAAAGTCTAATACAGAACAAGCTTGTTGTTGTATTTCGAGAACTGTATGTGTTGAATAGGTGGGCTGTATAAGAGGGTTTGTTCTTGTCTTTGTAAAATAAAAAATGACAAATGAGCTCACTGAGAAAAAAATAACTCCTGATGTGATTGTTTTTTCATGTTAAGGTTCACCCTCCCCCCTCCCTCCATCGCTGTGTTTTCCTCGCCTCCCTCCATCCTGCGCTGCTCACGATCTTTCAGTTAATGAGTCTAATTATTCGCGGGGCAGCTGATGACATCTGGGCTGGCCGACTTTCCCGTGATTTCCCTCAGCAGCATCTGTCAGCAGCTCGGTTTATCCACCTCCCTGCTGCCCCTGCAGAGGTGGGAAGCATTAGGTCAGTTAAAAGATGAGCGTGTGATCGGCACAACGGCGGCTGCTCAACATCTGAAGTCACTGACTGAGACTGCGACTGTTAAATATTCTGTCAACACATTAACATCTGTGCACGAGAGACTGTGAAATTAGCTGGCCAACAGCAAACTCTGCTGTTAAAGTTAAATCAGTTGCATCTTCACTTTTCCTCTGTGTTTTGCCTCCTGTAGAAGCAGTAACAACAGAAATGCGTCCCATTTCTGATATATATAAATATACAAGGAATATATATAGTTTAGAAAATCTACACAGGCGGTGAAGTACTTTGCTTTGAGCATGTTTGCAGGTCATCCTGAAGTCTCCATACAGCCCCAACAAACGGTTTCTTATAATTTCAAAGGAGCTTGTGCTTATTTTCTCTCCGTATTTACAGTTGTTCATGTCGGCTTGATTTGCAGTTTAATCAAGAGGAAGTTGTGTAACGTGCTGCTTGTTGTATCTGATGTGATGTCGTGGGGTGGATGATTACATTTACACAGCACTTTATCTTGATACCCACAGCGCTTTAGAGAGAAACTCACCTTAACCACCACTGATGTGTAGCATCCACCTGGGTGATGCATGGCAGCCATTTAGTGCCAGAACTCTCACCACACATCAGCTTGAGGTGGAGAGGCGGGGAGCGAAACAAAAATCCAGTTACCCTGGGGGTTAGGTTTTCACTCTGAACTCCCTACTTATGGGATCTTTGGACCTCGGTTTCACATCACATACCAAAGATGGTTTCTCCTACAACAGAGGCTCAGTGAATGGATGTGAAACAATATTACGTTAGTTATTGCGTTTGTTATCAAAGGGAGATCACATAGAGTAGCCTACATGTGTGTGATTTGGTAAAAGATACAGTAGTTTTTGGGAAACTCTACTTTTCCCACTTTATCAGAAACAATAAATGTCTCAGGACAGACCTTTTTTATGAATTTAGTGTAGTCTGAAGTTATGTCAAATAGTAAAATTAGGCTAACTTGGCTCATATGTTGAGTTTCTACGGGATCAAACAACATAATCATGATCCCTGGAGGAATTGAGTGAAACTAAGGGGTGGTAGGAGGACGCCTTTTCCCAAGCTTTGTCTGAGGGGAGGCCCACAGTCTCAGAAAGCCCTTGTCCTACAGCATAGCAAAATATGTTTTTTTTGATGTTGTTTGTTTAGTAAGACCAGAGGGAAGACTGCCCCCTACTGGCCCACCAACTACCACTTTCCAGATGCAGATTAGTTTTCCCAGTAGTCTCCGGTCAAGTACTGTACACCTGTATAGCTTCAGTCATTCAGCAGCTGCTGTAGCTGCTGGCAGTTCACATCTGTAAATCTAAATGGGCTGGCTTTAAACTTTCAGGAACAACAGAACCCTAATTTGACTTTAATATAAACTTAAATGATTGTACTTTAGTGTTTAAAGGCCAATGTATTAGTCTTTGTGAATGAGAGCATCGTTAAGACATACAGCTGTCAGTTTTCACTCATAAATACTTTATTTAAACGTGTTGTCTCTTTAGAGCTGGTGCCCTCTTCACAAATGTTTTTCCTCCACAGAAAAAGAGTCAACCAGAAATAATAATAGCAGTAATATGTATGTTTTTGCAGTGTGTTGGTCCCTCTTTGCCACCTTACTCGTCTGCTGAGAAGAGTTCAGCACAGTTAACGTTAACAAACTGTCAGCTAGCCAGCAGCCTCATTAACAAGCTCGCTGCTGTAGAGCACAAATCAAGTGTATTTACAATAAGACAGTTAAGAAACACATCTGCTGCAGCCGCTGCCAACAGCCGAGGACCTCCAATATGGCCGACCTTTTCCAGTCCCTGCTATGCTTCCGCTTTATTTACACTGAGATTCCTATTAAGTAAGTATAGTTTTGTTGTTGTTGTTACGTGCGGTTCGGACAGTCTTTGTGAATTCTGTAAAAACTAATTAAAATAACTTGCCATTGTAGTTTTTAAAGTTAATAACATTTTAGTGCCTTCATAGTCTGGTTTCATCTCAAATATTTTTAGAAACCGTCAGGTGTGGGCTGTCAAGAGTGGGGGAAAAGCAGGGAAAAACTCCTATTTTCTTTATTCCAAGTTTGTTGCCTCATGTTGCAAGCTTTTTAAACACACCATATACATATAAGCCTAGATGTTGAAATTTGACTTTGTGGTAGCTGGTTATTTAAAACGCCATGAAACATGAAGACCAGAGATTACAGTTTATTGTCCTTTTAAAGGATTTCCCCTGAACTAGTTGAACTGCTAAAAGGCAAATAAAAACATTATTTAAACAAAGGTGCTCTAATAAATCTTAATCAAGCACTCATTCAAGACTGAACAAAGAAACCTCAACCACTTTAACAAATAATGCATCCGGTGCAACTGGAAAGGACCGACTGTATTCGATACCATCTGCTTAATAACTGAATGTACTGATTTGGCCAAAGTGTAGAACGCAGTATGCAAGAAAAAGCAAAAAAACTGATTTGGAATAAATCTCCAGTACGCATCGGACCGCCTTTACCTTATATACTGTGTCCCATTATGCAAATCACTCTTTACTTCTTTATTTAATCAGGCAGTCTCAACAACAGGTCATCATTGCTAACCATGAAACGCAGTAGGCAGTACATATGTAGTGCAAACAAACCTGTTTGTCTGTCTGTGGGTGGCGATGGCGCAGTGGATAAGACACATGCCGTTTGTGTGGGAGACCGTCGACCACCGATGTGTCTGAGCAGGACTCTTAACCCCTGGTTGCTCCAGAGGCGTGCGGCCTTTGACATATATGGTAATTGTAAGTCGCTTTGGATTAAAGCTTCAGCTAAAATTAATGTAATAAAATGTGATGTCTGTGTGTCCCAGGTGTCCTCAGCAGGAACTGCACAGAGAACGGTTGGTCTGTCGTCTACCCCGCCATCACCATCGCCTGCTGGTCGAACAACACAGATGAACCCAGTGAGGGAGTTCAGCGTCTGTATGTCACTTCTGTATAAGTTATGTTTGTACTGATGATTGGTGACCTGGAAAGGATAAGCTTTGTGTTCTGATCTGAGCTCTGTGTGCTCGGTTTTCATATCCATATCATCATATTGTTAGTTAGTTAATGCAAAATAATCAGTAACACTTTATTTAGGTAGGAACCAGTGGGTCATAAAATAATAATAAAAAGGGGTCATGGGATAGAAAGAAAGTAAAAAACAACCAATTAATTTTACTCTAATATTTGCTTCTTGTGTGAAATATGGGATATTTTTACTTCTTCAAGCCTCATCCAGTTATTCAAATAAAACCATCAGAGATGTTTAAAAGAGACATGGAGACAAAGGGTCGCAGGTCAACATGGCTTCATTTTCACAAGCTAAAATGGTACTTGTCTAATTTCCTAGGAGGTTTCCTTGATAGCATTACGTAATTTTGAAACATGACAATCTAAGACAGTAACCAATAGAAGAAGAAACCAATTATCTTTTTGTATTATATACAGTTTTTGACTTGAAAGGAACCTGAATTTTAGCAACAGACATCCGGTTATTTATTGGAAACTTTACATTTCAGTTGACAAAGCAATCTCACTTAAAGGACCGTCGGGTGTGTTTCCTGGTTAAAACAAAAATCTACAAAATGCTGCGTGCAGGGTTTAATACCACAATGGTTTCCTTTTGTGTTTTCAATCGGAACAAGTTTACATGTGAAGTCCCACGTGCGGAGGAGAACGTTCTCATAAGTGCAAATCACAGATGTCTGTGGTGTAGGCACATTAGAGGATCTTATCTCCGTTTCAACCCACTTTCAATGCAAACCACCCACAGACCCACTTTTGAAACAGGCGAGACTTGGCTGATCTGTTTTGAAAAAAGCCGACCACGAATTAGTTTCAGTTTGTTTGTTTGTGCAAATTGTGTGCGGTGCAGACAGAAAACCTCCTTTTGACAGGTCAGGTCAGTATTACACAATTAGGAGCAGGTTTCAGTTTTCTGAACTCATGACGCTTCAAGAATCAGGAGTCTGAATGAAAATAATAAAACTACTAATCTAAACATTAATCCATCAGATATCTCCTAGCTGGATTTAGTTTGTTCTCACGGGCAAAATTAAAGGTTGGGAAAGAAACATAAGCACCAAAGATGCTCACAAGTCTCTGAGCTAGAGTCTAAGTTAAGTCTCAAGTCTCTCGTGGTTATAATGAATGTTGCCTGCTGCATTCAATCCAGGCTGCTTAAAAATCTGCATAGCTATAAGGGATTCTGTAACTGTAACCTGTTTTTCCACAGCACAACCATGTAATGTGCAACGCAGTTAATGACAGAATAAAAGCTTATTAATGACTGTAAGTCAACTCCAACTGCAGGCTCTCAAACCAGTGTAACGTTAACTAAATGAAACTGTAACGTTACATGATCAACAATAAACCTGTAACCTGTTTTTCCACTTACAGAGCACACCATGTGATGTGCAATGCGTCTACAACTAATGCGCTTATAAACTACTATAAGTCAACACATCAGACTCTCAAACCCGTTAATCGACTACCACAAGTTTGGCAAGTAAACGCTCATTCATAACGAACGACAGTTGGAGTTAACCTCTGGGAGGTCGTAGCTAAAGCAACAGCAAGCTAACGTTAGATGGCGAATGCTGAGCTAAACTGTCAGGAATTATACTAGAACCCAGATGCAGACACGGAGACAATGCAGCAGTTTATTGATTGAAGCAGAGTGAGCAAACTAGGCAGGGTGAGGTGGCAGGGAGTTTCCTTCTAAGCTGTCTGGACTGTGGCTGGAAGGGTTGCATCTTGGACTTCGAGAGACTTGGAACTGGCAGGCAGGCTGAGCAGGTAGAGCAGGCGATCTGGAGACAGGCGGAGAGAAACTATTTAAAGCAAACTGGTTACTTGATTAACAGGCTTAAAGCTAGACGCTAAGGCAAGACCTACGGTACACGACTTAACAATCCGGCAGGGAATGGAAGTCTGGTCTCTCCTTAAGAAGAGGGAGGGATGGCAGATCAGGAAAGGTGCGCGATTACCAACAGGTGCAGCTAGTGCCAACTCAGGAAGCCGACACGCCCAGGATTGAAAAAACTGAGAGAAGGGAGGGAAGAGAAACAGAACAAAAACACACCAAGCATGCCTCACTCACCCAAAGGAAAAAACAAATCGAAACACACTCACTCAGTCTCAAACTCAGGTGACAGATGCAGGAGTCATGCATGACATAAACATGTTTACAAACCTCATTTCCTAAAAATAAACATTGTTGATTGAGTCCCGCACCTCGAGTCTCGAGGAAAAAAATGTGTAATTAAATTCAGTTACATATGAAAAGGTTACATGATTACATTGGATGTTACATCTAAATATTTTCTGTAAAAAGCTCGGCTATATGTTTCTCATTGTTGCACATTGTCTTCCTTTGCCGTTTCCAGCCACAAAGTTTGATGCTGTTCTGATGCTTCTGATTGGTTCTCATGTTTGAATTTTCAGCGCCACCCGTCTGCCAGTTAAATTACCTCTCAAGCTGTCTTGTAAAAATGGTTAAGAGTAGAAAACTTCGAAAAGGAATCAAAAAGTAATTAAATGTATATGTTACATCACTAAAGTAATTAAATTTTAAATAGGGTAACTTTTTATTGGTAACCTCCAAAGCAACACTGTTCACTGTCTCTACATTGTTATAAATGGTTTTGGGCCAGTTTGGGCCGTATGCACTACATAAAGTAGATGTTTATAGTATAGTCCCAATGAAGGAAAATTTTATGTGTCAAGGATCAGATTTCATCTCCCCAGTTTCTGTTGCATCGCTTCTTATCCACCAATAAGTGGTGTATTAACAAGGCTGATTTCATATCAGCTCAGTGTTTCAGCATCTCTGCATGTGTCTTCATAGATGACACTGTGACCGATAAACCGAGAGGAAGCTCGGGGTTGAGAGAGAGTATATCAAATGCGAGGAAAGAGAGTTTTTTTCTGACCCCAAGCGACCTCTTTCTCTCGTCAGGCCACAGAGAAATTATCGTTTCCTCGTTGTGTTTGTGTTTCTGCACTTACAACATCATCAGGTCTAAACTTCAATCTTACCTGCCTACATGAATACCACCTGTAAAACTCCACATCAACCTCACGTCCCCAAATCCAGACTAAACACTAATTCTGAGCAGGTTTTGAGTTTGTCGGGTGTGAAAAAAATGACACCATGCGAAGTAAATACAGTCAATGTCTGAGTGTGTTGGTGATGGATACTATTTTACCACAACGCAAAGGAAATGGAAGAGCTTCACAAAGCTGAAAGAAAATTAAATATACTGCGGGTGATGGTGAAACAGCTCCAGAAAATATTAGTTTACAAAGAAATAAGTATTTTTAAATTTTAAAAAAAACCTTTGATGTCTCTTTGGTGAAGTTTTCTTGCTTAATTAAAGTTGCAGTTTGATAACGTCTGACGTTGCATAAAGCCTTGTATCATTTCCTGTGGTGATATTTTTTTATATTACCTGCTAAAACAGGATTTTATGATGATGATGATGTTTGTAGTTTATACTGTATTTAAATTATTATTATTGAGTGTATGGATTTGGGACGCAGGACGATAAACATGTTAAACATTTAAAATTTTGGGCAAGCAGCGAATACACAGGTCACAATACATGGACTACTTCAAGTAGATAAATAAATAAATATAATAATAATAAGTAATAAATACAGAGGTTTACGATGCCTGGCACATGTCTAGTTGCCGCTGTCAGCAATATTTAAAAGCCTGATGGCAGAAGGAATAAAATAATTTGCATATCTGTTAGTTTTCCTTGGGGGGGAGGTAGCGCCGTCCTGAGGGCATTAAACAGAATTCCTGACTAAGAACGTGGTCAGGATGACTCACGACCTGTCCAGCCTTCTGGAGCACCTGTTTTTTTCCAGAGGGAGCTCAGGTCTGTCAGCTGATCGCCACTGATGTTGGAGCAGATAATCCATAAAACCTGCAGATAAAAGAAAATGTTAAAAGACTTTCAATAAATGAATAATAAAAGTTGCATAAGATGCTCTGGGAAACATTAAAAGAATTTAGTTTAGCGATTGACTCTGTGTTTTTGTCAAACTTGAGGTTGGAGTCTAACATGGTTCCTAAGTACGTCTCTACAGTTTCAACATTTTCTCCATGAGTGATGCTGGCTTCTGGGTTAAAACGGTTCTTCCTAAAATCAATGATTAACTCCTTAGTTTTTGTCACATTAAGGTCCAGGTAGTTATAATCACACCATTTCACAAATGCTGATAAGGCACTCCCGTGGCCTGATTGAGCCCCCTGGTACTTTTTGCATCAAATAACGCTTTGTCAGCCTTTCTGAAAGTGTCAGTATCCGACGCCCTGAGATGAGAACAGACAACAACACGCGAGTAATTACTCACAGGCACATTAGTGGGAACCTTCTTTGACAGACAGGACCGTTTGGCAGGCAGCACGGATTTGGTACCTACAAGGAGTTAGAGGTTTTATAAGAGACAGTGTTCTCTTAAGAGATGAGGTTTCAAGAGCTTCTTGAAGTTAGAGAGGGACGCCCCTGCTCTGATGGCGTGTGGTAGCTCGTTCCACCATCGTGGTGTCACAGATGACAGCCGGGACTGGGATCGCTTTGTGTGAAGGGATGGCAAAACATAAATTATAAGAAGAACAAGATGACCTGCATGGCTAGATTTGTGCGAACCAACCCTTTAAAGAAAGAGTTCAGGAGGGCAGTGATGTGGACTCAAGACCTCTGAGTTTATGTTCCTAAGCTTTTAAAAAGGTTCCTGAGGTGGAAAAAGGGCATTTTCTGTTTTCACATTTAACAAAAAAGAACATTTGGGGTTTCACTGCTGCCAAAAACAGTGTGATCAGCAGACAGAAAACATCCACGGTACCAGGATTGAGAGTTTTACCACGCTGACCCAGTCTCTTGTTGTGTGGACTTGTGGCGAGACACTGGCTTAAACTCTCAGCTCCTCCAGCTGAGTTGTGGGGGTTCAGGTTCTGGTCTTCTTCTCTCTGCTCTCTGATCCGCCCTCGGCTGTTCCCATATCTGATTCTTCACCAGATGAAGGCAAACAGGAGGCATTCCCCCCCACCTCTTACTCCTTAGAGGAGAGGAGCAGAATGACACAGCTGAATATTTACCCTGTGAATGTTGCAGATGGTTGTAGAAATTAAAAAACACCCCCCGTTGTTTTCTTTACTGTCTTTTACTCAGAGCTGTAAACCTGTGTTATCTGTCTACTCCGTTAGTGTGTATATGTATGTTTAGACCTTCCCGTCGCCCCGAGGCGTCCTGTTTGATGCCACAGAGCTTATTTTCTGACCTTCCCAGTTATTGCTTGTAGTCACGGCTGCATTCCAGGTTTATTCTGAGCTTTAAATAAAGAAAGTAACATCCAGGTTTAAGAGAATATCCGGAACCATTATTGTGTCCACACTGCGGCACACACTCCTCTTGCTCTCTCGTTACATTTGACATGGGAAGTCCGAGTTCAAAGTCGGAAACGGCCCTCTAAGTCGGATTTCAGGAGAACCGCACTACCACGACTTTGTGATCCAAGATGGCTAGTTGTAAACAACGGCTGGCCGAGCACGAGGTTTTCCGACTTGTTAACTGGAACGCCGTCAACTCTGGTGTGCCGTCATTCCCAGCTCCGACTTCCGAGGTAAATGAAACGCACCGTAAGTGACGGTCCTCCATCAGGCGTCAGTGTCTAGTGATTGTGTGAATGTCTCTTGTTTTGGGGACATAAGTAGAGGAAAATCTATTTTATTTCCTTTATTGTCAAAAAAATCAAAAGATCAAAATCAGCAATCTGTTTGTCTGTCTTTCTATATTTTCTGACTTCCTGTCTGTGGCTCTCAGCTCCAAGGCCATTGGTTCCTACTGAAGATGTAACTTTCAAAGAACAGGTCACAAATATATAGTTATTTCTGTGTTTACACTTTTATATACTTTTCAAACACACAGGAGGAAATGGTGCATTTGTTTGGGACTATTTTCAGCGGCCGATGAATCCACATGTATGTGTGACCGAGTCAGAATAAACTACAGTGTGTGTGTTCATGGTGATGAAGGAACATGTGACCCAGTGCAGAAGTGAGGCTCACTGATGGGTTTTTAATAGTGTCTGGACAACAATGGCGCTCTACGGCTCAGAGGAAGAAAGGATATCAGTCTGTGATAAACACAGGACTTGTTTTATCAAGTAGTCTCCGTTTATTAAGCATCAAGCAAAGAAGAAGAACTCACTATGTGTGAGTCTGACCTTTATACCGTCAGCGCAGGTGGAGTGCGACTCTGTCTCTGGACAGAAGAGTTCAGTGTAGGTGTGTGTGTGTTGTGTCCTCAGCTACTGGAACATTCGGCCTGTTTTTAGTTCTCGTTTTTCTTGCCTTAGTTACTATTTTCTTAGATAGGCGGCAGACACAGTTAAACCGCACTCCATCTGTCGACACAGTTAGCGTTTATAAGTAATGCATCTTTTAGCAAAGTTAAACTTAGCTCATAGCACAACACGGGTTTTATTGACAAGAAGAAAAATATAGAATATCACAAGACCGATCCTCTAAAAGTGAAAACTTTTCTGTGGATTTACCAGGCAAGGTGACAGAAATCATACAACTTCACAAGTGATTAAAAACATGTTGGTGGTAAAAGCAGCTAAATTAATAAGCTAGAAAGCACTTTAATATGGACAAAATTACATAATTCATTTGAAAATCCACAACTCATCAGTTATCAAAACTTTTAATGTAAAAAAAAAATGAATGTGGCGCGTTTAGCTCAGTTTCCTCGCAGTCCACTGTCCTGTCAATAAAGTCCAAAAAAAGGCCCACAAATATCTTTAAAAACAAAATAAAAAAATGAATCATAATGCGATTTGTATTTATGTCACAACTGCGTACGTAGCTGTTGGCTCTGCTGTTAAGGAGTTGGTTTGAAAAAGGGACTGATTTTGTTTTTACAGAAGTGTTTCAGTTATAACAGATCAAACAAATAAACACTAACATGCACGCAGAACAAAACACATCCAGTCGGGTGCAAGGAGAGGCGGAGAAGTGTGAGGAGAGCGCACGCATGTAGTTTTGTCTGTTGCTGCAATTTAATAACTAAATATTCCGAAGATAAGGAAGGCTCATTAAGTAAAACTCTGAAAAGCTGTGACCGGGAGGTCGCCGGTTCAATCCCACTGAGGTGCCCTTGTGCAAGGCCCATAACTCCTCCAGTGGAGCTGCTCAGCGGCCAGCAGGATTGGGCAGTTTCCAGATGTGAATGTGTAACAGTGTGATGGTGATCAGGGCCTTCCTGCAAGTGAAGCTTCCTGAATAAATGAAGGTTAAATAAAAAAATAAATAATGAAAGTAACGCCTCAAAAATTACCATCCATAATCGCAGCAGCAAGAAACCCTTCAAGTCTGAATTTATTCGCCACTTTCACTCACTCGACACTAGGAAGGAAGAAACGTTTGAATGATGAAGTGCTTCAAGCTCTTAAACTGTTATTTCTTTGCTGTCACAAGCTACAAAGTGAAATGACGTCTTAAATCCTCTGCAGACAAATGAAGTCTGCGATAACTTTCCTGGTCGAGCATCTTAAATGAGAGCAATATTCAAATTTGACCATCAGGTCTCTTAATTTAGCATCTCATCTAAGCTTTCTGTGGGTCTCTGTGCAGTTTCCTTTCCAGAGCCATCTTTCTTTTTAACATCTCTCTGTATTTCTCTGTTTACAGAATCTTTTTCCTCATCGCCGGACTGTTTTTCTTTCCTCTGTGTGTGTAAACATGCACACACACATGGTTGTTCAAGACGTCAATCTCTTTTATTTCTTTCCCCGCTTGCTGCAGTTTTCAAACTTCTGCTTTAGGAACAGGATGTGTGCATATCGCAGTCTTGCTTTCATAATCTTCCCCATGTACAATAGTTTAGATAAACATTTCATATCTTGGTTTATACCAATTAAAACTGTAACGACGCTGGAACTTAAAGCAAGATGAAGCGCGATGCGGCTGACCTACATCATCTGACTGCCTGACCGAGAGCTGACACTGCTGATGCTGTGGAGATTTACTGAAGCTCAGAAATAGATAAGGAGGCTGTTTGTGCGACGTTGCCTTGTATAGAAAAATGTACCAATGCTCCGTTCGACAGTTGTGCAAAGAAAAACAAATGAACTTCCTTTTATAAACTGTAGTGACAAGTGCTGGGACTTTGGCCCAACTGCTGCATGTGAACTGAGCACCGAATCTTAACATTTTTATTGTGTTGATTTGTTCTTTGCACATGTGGATGTCAGTAAATTCTCGTCAGGCACATTGTTTGGCTCGATTCATCCACATCATTGTTGTCAAATGTATTTATTTCCACTGCCACAGTCAGCCATACATGGATGTAGAGGCACTCACAATCACGTTTGCATATCAATGTCCCCTTCTTGGTCTTCATCTTCTTCTACTTAAACTTCCTTCTTCATCTTCTTCTACTTCTTCTTCTTCTTTGTCTTCATCATCTTTTTCTACTTCTTCATCGTCTACTTCTTCGCTTTCTTCATCTTCCTCTTCTTCTACTTCGATTTCATCTACTACTTCTTCCTCTTCTTCTACTTCATTGTCTTTGTCTGCTTCTTTTTTTTCTTCTTCTTCTTCTTCATCTTCCTCTTTTACTTTGTCTTCTCCCTCTTCTTCCACTTCTTCTTCTTTTACTTATTTATTATTTCTTATTGTACTTATTATACATCTTCTCTTAATTCTTCTTCTACTTCTTTGTCTTCTCCTTCATCTTCCTCGTCTTTTACTTCTTCTTCTTTTACTTCTTCTTCTACATCTTAGGTGCGTTTGACTTCATGCGACGCTGCGTAGCGCTGACAAGAAATTGTGTCCGACGTTTGCCGAACGCCACCATGTCACGTCATTAAAACCTTACGGGAGCAAGGCGGCTGCACAAAGTTGAAACCACGCTTTTGCCAGGCCTCGCGGCACACAAGAAAAATGCCGCAATCAGTCATTGATCTCAGCTCACACTGGTAGAATGTGTCCGACTTGACTGCGCCGTTTTTATTCCCTGTCCCTGCAGTCGTCTGCCGCTCACGTTAGACTATGAAGTCAGCGAAAGTCAGCCGCAGTCATCTTGAACGCACCTCTTCTCTTTATTCTTCTTCTTTTACTTCTTTGTCTTCTACATCTTCTTCTTCTAGTTTTAGTTATTCTACATCTTCTCCTTATTCTTCTTCTACTTGTACTTCCCTGTAAATGAAAAGAACAGTAAAGGAACGCCTAATTTCACACTTTGTGTCGCACCAGCGAGGTTCTCCAACAGCAGCTGCTGTCATTACGCTGTAAGGAGCTGTCACAAACACACTTGCGGCTGTGGCTATTTACAAAATAAACTGCAGTTGTGATAAAAGTAACGCTGTCTTTTTGTCAGCATTGTGGTTGTCTTGTCTGAATAATGGACAAACATGCTCATGTACCGTGTGAGCATGAAAAGTGTAGCGTGAAGATCAATATGAACGCCAAGTTTAACAAGAGCAGCGATATCTTGAAATATCTGTTTATTTAAACTCACTGGAGGACCCAAAATCAAACATAATTTAGGGTTGAATGTTTAACAGTTTATAAAGAAGCTGCAGCAGACATCGCTTTGTTTTGCAAAGGAGGGACAGTTTTACTCTTGTGAGTATAAATTATGGTTTTGGTGTTTGACAATCAAAGTAGCATCTTGTTTCCAGCCTGTGTTGAATAGACAGACGCAGGATGAGCAGCATATTTAGGTTCTTCAGTTGAATAATGGCTTTGATCGTTTTGTTTTTTTAATTGCAAAGTTTAAAATAGAGCAGCAAACTGATGAAAGAAGAGAAAACAAAAACAAAGGGTTTTTGAGGAGGCGAGTTATGTAAGAATAACAGTAAAGCAAAACAGAAGCTCATGAATCATGTATTGTACACACATCTGAGCTGTGTGACAGAAAGCAGTTGAACATAAAGATGGATTTTAACAGCACACACACACACACACACACACACACACACAGCTGGCTTGTGATCCTCTCCAGAGCCCTCAGGTGTGGGATTCCACCTCTTTGACTCTCAGTAGAGCTTTCTATTTGTTTCCTGTTGAAGAGACAGAGGTTTTCCGTCTGGGAAACATTCAGCTGAGACCAGGCGTCACTGCTGGCACTCAGATACAGATCCTCACACAGCAGACGCAGCTGATCGTCTCTGATCACTCTCACCGCCAGACAGAACTGATCACACACTTACTTCAAACACTAGTTTTCAAACCAACTTTGATGCCACGTGTGGACTCAAACACAAGATGACATTTCTTTGTGAAGTGAACCCCAAACAACATGCTGGCATCGTGTCCTTATGGAAAAGACAACTTGTTTTCTGCTCCACTCAACTATGTAAAAGAAGTCCAAACAACATGGAGGAAAAGCTCAAGCCTAACACTAAGACGTGCTATGTGTGGAAACACATCGCTCAGGAGATGAACTAATATGTCCTGCAGCAGCTTAACGGCAACGTGAGATAATAACTTCCCAGTGTGAGCGAGAGAATGTAAATTTCGTGCACAGTGCTAAACGTACCTGCAAGCGTCTGGTTTGTTGGAGAGGAGAGACTCCCACATCATTCGTCTTTTCTTCTTCACACAGCACATCTGCTGCTCACATAACGAACCTCTGTCAAATGTCTGTGACACCCTGGAAAATCCGCCTATGTGTCTCTTTGGTATTTGTCTCCGATAAAGAACTGATAAAACTGATTTTTTTGGCCTTTATTGCCCCTGTGGATTAGGAGTTAAGATACCGACCATAAACCAAAATGCCCCCGGATAAATTGGGGGTTGTGGGCCTTGAAAATTTTGTACATTTTAAAGTTAAATGTATTAATTTGGTGCAAAATTTAGAGGCTATCTATGAAGAACTTGGTACGCTTGCAAACAATGTTGTGCTCTAATAAACTATTTGATCATAAACCCATTGTATAGCTGTAATTGGTGATGAACATTAGTCATTAGTAGTGATGAACAAAAGTCGACAAACCCTAAATCAAAGAACAGAAGACAGAATAAGTAATTTCCCTGACATTTTATTGTTGTTTTTTTACTTTTATTGGAGACTTGTATCATGTTTTATACTTTCTGTGAATATAATCCAATTACTTGTCTTTGTAAGAGAGAAACGGACAGGATAAAGTCGCTAACCTGCCTGTTAGCTCGCTCTGCGCCGTTACAGTGGATGTACCATAAAGGCTTTAATACGTGTGCACTCCAAATGTAGGCGCGGCTAGCTTAATCGCCGTCTCACAAACGACTCCCAGAAACAGACCGTTAACGTTACTGTAGTTGCCTCAAAAGAAAAGTGGTTGTCTCGAGTTGGAGGCCAAAGTGCCTGAGCGCGGAGCAGCGCCCACAGCGTTAGAGGTCTGTAATGTTATTATGAGATGTAAAAATATATTTCGGTTCATTTTGAAACTATGGCAGAGCAAATTAGACTATGGCGGGCCGCTTAATAAGCTTTTTCAACCGCGCTGGTTAAATTTACACTGTGTCGTGGGTACGAGTCACTCTAGCCTGATTGAGAGGTCACCGTGGTAACAACTTGTCAATCACGCCATAATAAATCCCGCCCTGAATCATACTCTGCTTTCTGGTCTATTTTCCTCTAAATGGGACCATAATTCACTAAATGAACATCATGTTGTGTTGAAGAAGACTTGAAACTCATTAGGAAAGTGTTTACTGAGGTAAGAAGTAGCCTCATTTTACCATTATTTCTAATGGAACCAGACTTCTTTTTGCAACCAGAAGAGTCGCCCCCTGCTGGCTGTTCGATAGAATGCAGGTTTGAGGGACTTCCGCGTTGGCTTCACGTCTCAGACCGGAAGCTTCCCGCTTGTGCTCTACTATATTTTGGAAGCCAATGTTGTACTTTTTACTCCACTACATGTATTTGACAGCTTTTTACTGCAGTAGTTACTTTGCAGATTTGTGTTATTATTACAAAAAAAGTAACCAAGTAGTAAATTATGATGTATTAGTATAGATTACACCACCTAGCAGTATGTAAAGTTATTAAAATTAGCCCCCACCTTTACCAGCTTCACTTAACTGTTTTAGAAATTAAAGATTTTAACAAATGAAAAATACACTTGCAGCTTCCTTCATGAATTTGTAACTTAATTGTGTGACAAATTTACTATTTGGGCAATTTGTTATACTTTGAAATGTATGCTTTTACACGTCTAAAAAAAATTTTCTACATTTTAAACGTACAGCAGTGACCTCATTTGTGTGCACATACATTTTGCACGGGGGCATTGTCACAAACAGGAAAGGGCCTGCCCCAAACGGTTGTCACACGGTTAGAAGACCACTTAAACACCAGAACGCTAAAGGTTTTTTGTCAGTGGAACTTAGAAACTGAACCCAAACCCCTCTGTTTTAACTATAATGATTGTGCATTTCTTTGTAAATAATTTTTTCTGAAATTTTTTGTTTGAAAGATTACAGAGAAAATTGTGTAAATTTTAAATCCTGGTCACAAAAACGATTTCGGTCATGGTCTTCCCATTCCTCTGGTCTCTGCCATGAGTCGGTCTTATTTAATACACAGCGCACAGGAGCAGAAGAAAAAGACAGTGCACCAGATTTAGACTTCTATCATGGCCAGGAAGCTGTTCAGCCTAAAGTTCAACATCGCTTTAATTCTTTGGTGTCAGAGAGGAAGACAGAAAGAGCGAGCGAGCCAGAGTTTATGGACAGAGGTGTGTTTGGACATAGAAGGCAGTGAGGCTGCAGCAGACCAAAGCCAGCAGGTCATCAGCTCCCAGCCAGACGGCCTGACAATCAAACTCAGGAATGAGACACGGATGCCAGGCTGTGACTGTCTGTTTGCGTATGTGTGTGCGTATTTATAGCGGACAGACCGAGAGTGGAAGACGTACTGAACCTCTTTATACTTAAGTAAAAGTAGTAATGCCTCAGTGGAAAAATACTCTGTTACTCTGCGTTCACTTCTTAAAGGCCCTTCTTAGAAGTTACAACAGATATTTCACATCAGAGATTTCTGCGGAAAAGTTGATGCCACATATTTCTGTTGCTAAAGAAGGATTTAGCAGTGTCTGAAGTCAAATGTGACAACAGTTTTTTGATTATTCATGTTGCCAGGCCGCTGGCATGTGTTCCTGATCACACCACACACACACACACACACACACACACACACACACACACACACACACCTGATGCAGCAGATTAGCTGAGTTTTAACCTCTTAATGATTAACAGCTTAGGGTGTTTTCTTTCCAACTTTAACTATAATTGTTGTGCACTCACTGTAATAATGAATATTTAATGTTATAGAGAATATCAGCAGCTTTAAAGTTAAAGAAATATGCAAATGTGTGGAAATTAGAAAGCAGTCGGGGTCAGTTGATGTACACCGATTAACTTTACGACCACCTGCTGGTCATAATTGTAGGTCTCACATTTGCCGCCCCAAAACAGCCCTGACCAGTCGAAGCCCTGACTCCACTGTGTGTGCGCTGTGTGTTTTGACCAGCATCAACGTTTTCCGCAGTCTGACCTACAACTAATGCGTCTGTTGGATCGGATCACGCGGGCCAGCCTTCGCTCTCCCCCTGTCAGGGGTCATAATGTTATGGCTGATCGGTGTACATTGACATGAAAATCCCCAAATCTGAAGATTGATGGATTTTTGTAAACCTTGTGAGAAGGAAGGAAAGACTAAAGCAGGATAGAACAGAGGGAACAAATGAAACAGATAAAAGGAAGAAACAAGGCAAGAGTTATAAAACAAAAACAAAGGAAAGACAAAATGTGAGAAGGAAAAGCAGAGACAACGAAGGACAAGACAAAGGATGAAAAAAGAAATATGGAAAGAAGGACAGAGAGGAGAAAGTCTCCAGAAATAGAAATATTTAAGTAAAGTGTCTCGAGATGATGTAAGTACAGCAGCTGCAGAAGTGGATGTACAGCACTTTCAACTTCACTGTTTGTGTGTGAGTGCTCTTTGACATCGATCTTTATGAGGACCAGTTAAGAGTTTGTACCTTGCGAGTCACGATATCATTGCAAAGAGAGACATTTTGGCTGGTCCTGTTGTTTGAGGATAAAAATTTGGGGTTAAAGTTAGAATTAGTTTTAGATTAAAGGTGACCTATTGTGTCAAATCTATAATGTCACGCTGTCGGATGTTCATGTTAAACATGGCCAAAGCTTCAAATAATGGTAAATATATTTAAAATAAGGAGACAGTTCTCCAGGGTCAGTTGCACGCAGCTCTATCCTCCTGGCAACCGCTACGCTCAGTCTGTCTATACCGCTCAGCGCGACACGCCGGCCTTTTGAAGTAGAATTTAAAGTTGTTCAATATGTCGCCAAGAAAGTGCTGCGTCAAACAAGATTGGTTATAGGCAGTATAAGATAGAAAATATAGAACTATAATATAAGGCTGGAAATGCAGCATTATAGGTCCCCTTTAAGGTAACAGCTGCGGTTTGTAGAGGTTTGATTTTATTGTCAAGGTTAAGAATGGAGTTAGCTGCCGGGGGCATGCATGATGTTAATGAGGCTCCTCGCATATATAGAAGTACAAATGTGCTTGTTTAGAAATGAACATGTCAATGTGTAATAAGAGACTGTCCTCACCAGAAAAACGACGTGTTAGGGACCAAGCAGTCAGGCGGGAGGAGTCACGAGAGAATTTTTATTTTCCCAAAAAATTTATGACAAGGTTTGGGCCTGTAAAAAAAAAAAAAAGGTCAAATAAACAGAACATAACTTAAGCTTTGAACATAAGAAACTCAAAAATACAACTGACCTACTACAAGAGAAACAAAGGGGGCTTTATACTGGCTGATCAGACCAATTTTGACACACAGGGGGAGACTAACAACAACAACACTACTACATAAACTACAAATAACAGCAAAACCAACTAAAAACTTATTCCAAAAGAAATGTAATCTTATTTAACATTAACTAAACAACAATACTTCATATAATATAATCTAAACCCAAAGTATCTCGGGAGAGAATGAAGCTACCCCCCCGGACATAACAAGCAGTGGTGGTGTCAGTTAGGCCACCTCCCCTATAAAGCCGCCCCTGCTCCAGCCGCCGTCCCTTTAAGCCAGCAGCAACGTTAACCACTTACTTAACGTTGGTATGCATAGTTTTGGGAGGCATGCACAATGTTGACACATGCAAATGTTTCCATGCGAGTGTATTTAAATGTGGTTAACAGTAGGTGAAAAGGTTTACAGTTGGTGTACATTAATGTGCGCGTGCTCATGCACGGTCTAAATATATTTACTGAGAGAGTGCGTGAGTGTGTGAATGTCCAGTTAATCGCCAGATGGTGTGTCAGACGGGGGGAATGTTGTTTATAGATGACGAGAGAGCGATGAACACCAGGCACCGACACACACACACACACAGAAATAGAGCAGTAATACACAACTCTAAAGTCCAGATCCATCTCTGTGTGTCGGCCTGAAGAGTTTATGGAGAGTTTGTGCTGTTTTGACATAGACCAGACTCATCCTGAATCCTGCTCTTATTGTAAAAGAGCGTCTCCACTCTTAAAAACCAGAAGCTCAATGAGTGCTGCTGTCTCGTCCTTCAGTCTCCTCGCTGTTGGGCGGTGTGGGAAAATGTGCCTGGACTTATGTGTGCTGTTTTAAAGGTAAAAGGAGGTTTTCAGGTACACTGAGAATACTTGTTTCTGATTGGCCACGGGGTTTTTATTATTCCCTCCTCTTCAGCTCTCGAAATGACCACACAAGGCTCCTCCTGATCTCTTCAGTTACCAGGCTGCAGCTTTGTTTGCTTGTTGGAGAAGTAAACAATAATTGTTCACACAGCCATTTTATTTGTTTAATGTGTAGATTAACAAAACAGAGAGCAGCGCCTCCAAGTGGCTTCAACCGACTGCCTTTACTGAAGTTTTCTACTTTTACTCCATGACATCTATTTGACAGCTTCAGTCACCAGTTACTAGTTAATAGAAATCAACTATTAAATTACGATATATATTATTGTATTAGCTCCACCTTATCCAGCTGCACCATTAAACTGATGAACACATTAATGCATCTCTAATAATAATCCGGTAATATAATATATGCTGTTCTAAAATGGTCCATAATGAGTTTGTTTACTTTTGGTACTTTAATTTTGTGCCTATACTAACAGACTTTTACTTAAGTAATGCAGGAGTTTTATTGTAACAGAATATTTTTACACTGTTATTACCTCCTTTACTAAAGTAAAGTTTGAGGTACTTATTCTACCACTGCCTACAGTGTGTAGCTGTCATGTTAAGACCAGTTTAATCTGGAAAAAAGAGTTTGTTTACTTTTAATTTTAAAAATTGAAGCTTGGGTTCTGTCCAAACACACTCCCAGGTTCGTTCATGAATTTGCGACTTAATTGATTGACACATTCACTATTTGAGCAGTTAGGTAAACATAGAAATGTGTACATTTACATTAAAATAAACATTTTTATATAAGTTTAGTTTATTGTGATGCTGAGCAAGTTTGAATGCTAGTAGTCTCTATTATTCTTTTATGACCTGTATATCTTGTTTATTTCATAATTTTTATATAGGTTTATGTCTAATAAAGCTGTTTCTGATTCTGATGCAGGTCTTTCACTTGTAACAGAAGAGTTTTACACTTTAGTGTTGTTTTTACAGAAATTAAAGAGCTGACTACACAACAGGAAAATATTGTTTGATTTGTATTTAAAGTGCTATTTGTATGTAATAAGATAGATTAATATAAAATTAAATCAAAGAATGCAATTAAAATGGCGAGCTTTGACTGTTAAGGAGCCTTTCAAGCCTTAGCTTTTCCTTTAACATTTATTTTCTGTGTTTGTGTGTCCAGCTGGTCTTCTACAAAGTGGTGAAGATACTGTCCACTCTGGGCCACAGCCTGACCCTCATCTCTCTGCTCACCAGCACCATCGTCATCTGTTTGTTCAGGTAGACACACGTACGCCACACACACCGCCCGCCATTCACACGACCACGCCGGTTAAACAAGTGAGACAAGGTGTTCAAACTGAGATTCTTTTCGCAGATGCTCGGTGCATCTTCAGGTATCTCAGATAAATAAATACAGTTTGTGTGCACACAGACAGACGCACCTTTTTCAAATAACCCAGAGCGAAGGCACTGTGTTCTAACAAATTAGGTAAAGGTTAATGTCCTTTGTTTATGCCTTTATAGAACCGATCGTTTGTTTACAATAACTTCCTGGTAGAAAATATACAATTTAATTGCAGCGACATGATGAATGTTTTCTTTTTTCATGATGTTATTTCAAAGTGTTTACATCTCATTCATCTAAAATGCATGTTGTATGCTTTCATATAATATTAATAACAACACTTTCACTTAAATGAATTTGGAGACCTAATTTTCCTAAATGAAAGCTTGAGCTTATCCAAAACTAGATCATGCTTTTGGGTGGATTTGATTTATCAGAGACGTTAGCAAAGCAACATAGTAAATACGTCAGATAGGTCGGATCACTGTGTTTAAATGTTGCAGTTAGGCTCAATCCCCACCTCCCCCAATCTGCATGTCTAAGTATCCTTGAGCAAACCCTAGGAGCCCCAAATCTCTGTGTGGATATGTATGAATGTTCGGCTGTGGATCACTTTCTGTCTGTAATATAAATGTATACTCAAAATATTTTTATTGCGGTATAAATAGCTATATTTTCATATCTAGCTGTGAAAAATGAACACTGTCTTAAGTCTGAAAACTAATAATAATAATAATAATAATCTGTTGAATGGATGTGTTCAGTGCTCCATGGTTGCTCCACAGTCTGCAGAATAAGAGGTATGTCATTATAAGATGTGATGATTCTGTCTGGGAAAGAGAGTTTCAAGAGCATCGATGTCAAGGTTGCATCAAGAATGGTTTCAAGATCTGCTCGTTTTAAACATCCCTCACACGTAAGACATCAAAAATGACCAATTATCATTTAGTTAACTATAACTCATCTGGCAGAAACAGTATCTTAAGCTCACATGTGTTTCTCCCCCATGTGAAGTAAATTAATTAAAGTTTTTTTTTTTCTATGCAAACACAGATAATTAAGGTTATTTTAATAGAAATGTATGATGATGGTCGACAGTTTAGAGTCGTCTCCCACATTTACTGAGGAATACATCAGGCTTGCTGTGCAAAGGTGTTAACCTTAGAACCTAACACTTTCAGGATTTGTTAAGGATTTACTCAGGATATATAATATAAACCTCAGTAGACTCTCTTAAACACATGAATGTCTCCTAACACACAGAGTACTCAGGGAGATAACAGCGTGTTGTAAAAATGTGTGATGAAAGCTGCAGCTCAGTCTGGATCAGCTCCAGCGGTTCACTCGGCTGCTATCAGCATGTTTAGATACCACATCCTTCAGTGGATTCACACCCCGACACCCTCTGTAAACACACTTCTACACATTCCTGTGTGTGTGTGTGTGTATGTACATGCAGGAGGCTGCACTGCACGAGGAACTACATCCATCTGAACTTGTTTGTGTCGTTCATGCTGCGAGCCGTGGCCGTGCTGGCCAAGGACACGCTGCTCTTCTCAGCCGATGAAAACACAGACTGCAGCACGCAGCCATCGCTGGTGACTTCATGCACACACATTTATTTTTACCGTTCCTAAGAGGAGCTTTCCTAAAATGAAAATAGACAGTCTAATATGATCTAATACAATTAGTTTGAACCATATGTATATGTATTAATATGTATATGTGTGTTCGTATATATATGTAAATATAAACACATACAGTGTACATATATGTATATAGATATATGCATGTGTATATGTATATACTACGGACAGTATATATGTGAATATATTGTATGTATGTATGTATATATATATATGTACAGTATGTATATGTTAATATAGATATACAAGTATGTGTATCTGTATGTATTTATATACAGCACATAACTGTTTAGCTTGCCTTTTTATTTCTTCCTATAGGGCTGCTTGTATTCACTTTACTACTTTATTATTTTTATTCTTTTCTAATTTAAATTATTGTTATATTATTATTATATATATTTGTTTATGTGTACTATGGAGGGGCCTACCACTGAATTTCATTGTTCAAATCTGTATAATGACAACAGTTCCTTCAAGCTTTACTGTGTTCTCTATAAAAACCAGGAGAATCTTTGTCTTAGTATCTAAATTCAATATTTAATTATTTGTCTTTTTGATTCATGTCTTAAAAAACATTTATCATTACATTATTTATCATTACATTATTTATCATTACATTCAGCTTTACTGTTGTTGCATGTGAGTGTAATAAAAACAAATATGTTGTTGTAGGTGGGCTGTAAGGCCAGTCTGGTGTTCTTCAACTACTTCATCATGGCCAACTTCTTCTGGCTGCTGGTGGAGGGTCTCTACCTGCACACGCTGCTGCTCGTCATCCACAACTACTCCATCCGCCTCTCCATCTACATGCTCATCGGCTGGGGTAGGCAGCTCAACAGCAGGAGCTTGGGTCTTTCTTAGTGTGGTTCTGAATATTTCTCTAACCACGTTGATGGCTGAAGTCAGGGGATTGTACAGCCTGTTTCCAGCAGGGCTAGCACGATTTGTAGAAAGTATTTGAAATCATGGAAATTATTCACAAATATTCTGCAACGCATACCAATATTTTAATTTTTCTTTAATTATATATTACAATAGTTTAGTTATTAATAGTTAATTAGGGCCCAAGCACGAAACGTGTGAGGTCCCTGTTGTTAAAACAGTTATTTATATGACTTCAGTGTAAATGCTCAGATCTGTACCAAACTTTACATGGTCAATAACAGTCCCATCCTGAAAACATCTACATGAAAATATTCACTCAACGTCATAGGGCCACACACTGGTAAAAGGAAGTAAGCTGTTTCTAACAAAACATGGCCGCCTCACACCTCGACGCACTACACGTGCAAGGGCCCGCCCAACGCTGCTTGTTGTTATTTTTCTTGTCTTGATCACTTTTTATATGATGTACAGTACATCATATATAATAGTACATATATAATAAGATTTAAAAGATTAAAGCCACTATATGTAGAACCGTCTGACTTTATTTCCCACCAGTGGCAGCATCAGAAAAAAAACTAACGGCAACTAACAAAGGGAACACACAGACTAAAATACACAAGTGATAACAAGACACAGGTGAAAAGAGAGGCCCAGACAATCAAACAGGCGGGGAAACACACAAAGACAGGAAGTAAAGTAACACAAGACTGATGAGGAAGGATGCTTTCAAAATAAAACAGGAAATAATAAACAAAAACCATGACAAATATGAAGTTATAGCCAGCAGCTTGTTAGCTTAGTCTAGCATAGACTTGAAACGGGAAAACAGCAATCCTGGCTCGGGCTAAAGGTAAATTTATCCTCCTACCAGCAGCTCTAAAGCCCACTAAGTTATATGTTACACTTTGTTTGTTTGATTTGTACAAAAAAACAAAACAGTAGCTGTTTCCTTTTGTTACTTTGTGCCAAACTACGCTAACTAGCTGTAGCTTCATATTTACCACACGGGGACATGAGAGTGGTACCGTACAAAAACACTCACGTACATTGACACGTGCACAGACAGACAGACAGACATCATCATGCTGGTGAAGCAGATCAGTGTATTGCAAGAAAGGTCTGGTCTTAAACAGTCTCCTGGCCTCTCAGTCCCGTTCTGTCTCAGCTGCTGCCACCTTCTTCCACCATCCATCACCACTTAACCAACGCTTCCTCTTACTAATGCATTTCCATTTAGCGCCAGCTGTTTCATGTACCTGTGTGTGTACAGTAGTCGTCATAGTCCCTGCGTGGCACCTTGTGTGGATGTTCTGTGTCTGGCAGACGGAGAATCTAAACAGACTTTTCTCTCCTCTGTCTCCCAGGAATCCCTTTTGTTTTCATGGTTGCGTGGATCATATGTAGGATAAACATGGAGGACACGAGGTGAGTGTGCACGTCCTGCTCTGCACAGCTGCAAAATGTTTGCATTTTAATAAACAACCTTCTTGTTTATTAAAATGCAAACACTGTTGTCAGCCACTAGAGGCTGACAACCTCTAGATTTCATGAAATTATATTAAGTGTTGCTTCCCTTCACAGTATAAATAGGATTACAGTATGAGTATGTTCATATGTCTGAAAGGGATCTTTGATTCTTTGTAATATTATCTTCACTTTTCTTCTAAAAAAATCTTGCTAACTTGAACCTTTGCTAGCATGAAAGTACTCTCATTCGTTCGTGGCTCCCACATGAATCAGATTTACTCGCTCACCCTTTTGCCTGCCTTCCAGTTTGACAACCACTAATTTAACAAATGAGGCCCATTGGTTTCCCCAAAAGAAAACATTTTGGAGAACCTTTAGGCAACAGACATTTGGTGTTTTGAGTCGGTCCTTTGATGGTTGTTGAAGGCATTATAGCAGCTTGTTAGTTTACTTATAGAGGAAGCCAGCTCTGGTTTTACAAATACTAAAAAACTATAAAAACTTCACAGATTTATTTTCTTATTTTCAGGTGTTGGGAGATGAACGACAACCCTGTCCCCAATAGACTGATCGACTGGCCCATCGTGGCATCTGTCATCGTGAGTTTTGCTCCAACATCTTATCATAATACTGTAATTTTTTAAAGAGTTCAGTAACTTTTTTTATTTAAAAATGCACATTTTATATTATCAACTAAAGCACTTCATTGCAGTTGGAATTTATAATAATAACTATAACTATAAATAAATAACTATGAAACATATACAGTAGATTCACAAAACTATATAACAATTAACATTCAGCATCTTTTTTTGTGTGACTTTAATCAACCAGCTGTGTAAACTCACAGTAACATCTGGAGACATTTTAATAACTTAATATGATATCTCAGTGCATGTGCGTCGGTCTTTGGCATCACATCTAAAAACAGAGATAACGTTTAGATAACGTTCAATCATTCAGCAGTTTGTTTCTAAACATGTTTGCAAGCAGATGATCAGTCAGAACACCAAAGCAAGATGTGGCGCTTGTGCCGCGTAATAATGACGTATGTCAATGTCAAAACACTTTTATAAAAACATTATACATTAATATTTTCTACTTTCAATTACTTACAACATCTGCCCTGATCATAATACCCAATAATCATTCATTTTCAGAATTTAACCCTTTAAATGACAGTTTGTTTACACAGTGCCATTGTTTTTCTTAATGGCGAAAACAAAAAAAAGTTTTAAAAAATGTTTAATGAATGCAAAGTGGATGTTTTAGAGCCTGGTATATGTCAAAGATCATGCACTTTTTTGTGCTGTGTCATATTACAAAGAAATATAGCTCTGGAGATGTTAAGGGACAAAAGAAAACTGCAATAAAACAATTATACATTAATATTATTTTCCACTTTCAGGGACTTAAATCTTTTGACCAACATCTGCCCTGATCATAACACCAATATCATATCATGTATTTTTCATCATTTAACCCTTTTAATGCCAGTTTGTTTACATGATGCCACTGTTTATTTAAAAATCAGTTCTCTAAAAAGAAATTAAATTTCGTTGTTGTACTTTTACGATTTCACGTATTCTAAATTAGATCTTTGTGGTGTTGAAGACAGACATTTACTAACGGGGCTCTTTCTCCCTGTTTTGTGTTTCTCTACAAGATCAACTTCATTATCTTCATCAGCATCATCCGCATCTTGGTGCAGAAGCTGCGCTGCACTGACGTCGGAGGAAATGAGCAATCGCAATACAAGTACGCTCCCAGAACACCAGGACATATTTTACCTTTTATTTATTTGATTTTTACATTACGTTAGGCAACATGGTGATAGCGCAGTACCTAAGAACACATACTTTTGGCATGGGAGACGTGGTTTGATTCCCGCTGCAACACATCCACCATGTGTTTCTGAGCAAGACACTTACCCCTAGTTGCTCCAGAGGCGTGCGACCTCTGACACATATAGCAATTGTAAGTCGCTTTGGATAAAAGCGTCAGCTAAATCACTAATTAATTATCAATATAAATA
>NW_024041347.1:0-23445 GCF_014851395.1 Micropterus salmoides
CTAGTGATAAAAGGAAATAGTTCCTGTGACAAACCTGGCATTAATACTGTGTTCCAGTGAGGAAGATGGAATTTCTGACTTGAATAAAACATGTGGTATGGTGAGCCATATATGGGGTGACCATATTTTGGTTTTCAAAAAGAGGACATTTGGGGCAGGAGGCACGTGGGTGGACAGTTAGAGCTGGGGGGATTCAAGTAATTGGTGAGACCATGGCAATGTGTATGGAGACACACACACACACACACACACACACACATACTTTATAGTACAACACTAATTTTGGTAAAACAGAACAAGGGGAAAGTGTTGCTCTCAAGAAAAGAGGCAGCAAATATCCTACAATGGCATCCTGGCTCTGGCTAAATCTACATCTGTTCACTGCAGAGGCTCTATCCACCTGGAGGAGTAACAATATTATAACAATACATAACGTTTAATGTTAGTAGAATACTGATATATGTATAGCTTACACTTTATTTGGCTGCCTAAAGATTGTTTATAGCAGTTGTAACATTTCAACATACATTTCAAGTTACCCAGAAATAAAACCGTTTTCTGTCTTGTTAAGATTTGGTTAGGGCCAATATTAGTGTATTCATTATAATTTCAGATACGATTATCATATTACCACTAGTGTAATATCAATTCCAGTTACAGCAGTTTCATTATGGTACTTTGCTAACTTGTCAATAATCTTAACCATTCATGCAGAACGAGTTCAACATTTCCAAAGTTTGCAGAAGCACCACGTCAACCTTCTTCAATGTCCCGCTCCATTCAGGCTGGGATTGGTCAGTTTACGAAAAGTGTAAACAACAAGAACTTTATGCACACACTTGGATCACAAAAGCACCTGATCTTCTCCCTACTAGAAAGGCCCGACAAGAGTAGCAGCAGCTTGTGAGAAATGCTGGTACACAAGAAAAAGTGCCGGGCAGTAATGGACTGCAGAAAGCAGACATTTTGGGTCGTTTAGAAATCCCGGCTGGACGCATTTTTTAGGTCCGGAAAAGAGGACATGTCCTGGTGAGAATTAGAAAAGTTTAGTGAGATGTGATTTTGAGCATTTCATGAGTTTAAATCTTTGAATTTACCTGCTAGGTAGATAAATCAGTATGTTAGGAGGGTAATGTGTTCCTCAGTTATCATTACTACATGTTAACTAGTAAGTTTAAAATGTTTTGCTGAAAGTAGCTTAGGATGTACAGTATAAATATACTGGGATCAAAAAGTTGTTGTTGTGCGGGAAGAGTTCATGAAGTGTTTCACTTAATTACAGTCAGTCTCCCAGGTGCATTACTCTGCCAGTGTGCATGAGTAACATCAAGTTATTGATCTACTCAGGTATTCCATCCAGAGAAGACTTCGAGTTCAGTACTAACAGGCTTAAAATGCTGTACATTTGCAAAAGAAATAAATTGTTTCAATGACAATGGATTTAACGCAACTGTAAATGTCATTCAACAGATGTTAAATGGTGATTTCAGAGAGCCAAAGGAAAATGGTAGGTATTGTTGTGAAATAATATAAGGTATTATAGGGATCCAGGGGATCAAGGGTCAAACAGCATAGCAGTTAAAATTAGAGGTTGTGCTTTCTTTTACGGTTCCCGTTATTTGTAAGTAATTTTATAGAAATTTAGAATAAACTATAGGACAGGATGTTGTGAGACAGTTATTCCTGTTTAATTAGTTGTGGTGGATTTATAAAGAATAATTTATTTGAAGAAAAATTTCCATTAAAGAATGTTACGATCATTGAGGTTATACAAGCAGTTAATTGGAAATAATTAATTGAACAGTGTGTCCATTTTCTTTAGTACCAAATTGCCTCATTTTTTCCAGGGTTTTTCTGTGTTGAGTACTTTTCCTTGGCCCCGGCCTTTCTGTGTGGAGTTTGCATGTTCTCCCCGTGTCTGCGTGGGTTCTCTCCGGGTGCTCCAGCTTCCTCCCGCCGTCCAAAGACATGCGGCTTAGGTTGATTGGTGACCATAAATTGTCCTTAGGTGTGAATGTGAGTGGTTGTTTGTCTATGTGTGGCCCTGCGATGGACTGGCGACCTGTCCAGGGTGTACCCCGCCTTTCGCCCGATGTCAGCTGGGATTGGCTCCAGCCCACCGCGACCCTGTAGGAAAAGCAGTTGACGATGGATGGATAACTTTTTCTTTTAATAGTTTTAATTCTATTGTATCTAGTTGATAATACTTTATCAACTATATATTTTAAATGCAGGACTTTTTTTTTTACTGTGGTATTGCTACTTTTACTGAAGTGAACATATAAATCATTTTTCTACCGTTTCTGATCTGGCAAAGTATTGATGGCTTTTTAAAAATTTTGATGATGATTTTATGAGGCCATGGTTTGGTATGGTATTTTTTTCACTACCTTCCTTCAGAGTTGAACCACTGGAGAGCAGTTTTCAGTTTCAAAACAAAACTTTCTATGCCACTTTTACATTTGAAGGCATTTGTGTGACCCTCCAGAGAGAGTAACTTTGAAACCCTCTGGCTTCATCTGAGGATCTCACCTGGGATTACACATTGTTCATTTTGTTCCAGACTGTCTCTTCACTCTTGAACCTTAAAAGCTTGTTGGAGACATAACAGCTCCTCATTATTGCGACTTGTTCTTCCCTCATCAGCCCTGTGAGCTGCTGACAAGTCTCTGCACGCCCATTGAAACACAACAGGCTGATGACGAACTGACAAACTACCTTCTTACACCTCAACCCCCTCCCGTCCCCTCTATTCCCACCTCTCCCATTCAGCCATGTTATAAATTACTCCCACATCACCTCCAGCAAAACACAAAGACTGACATGTCCAACACTCACAGCTTGCTCTCCCTCTTATTGTATTTACACACACCATTTATAATGCTGCTTCAAAACATAATGATGTGATCGTTGACATTAAACCTTTTGAATGTACATTTGAATTTGAATTCTTTCCCATGACAACGTCATTTGCGGAGGAAGATGTTGTGATACAGTCAGAAAAACAGTTTCTATATTTGCCCTTGTGTTGAGATTGTGGTGCTGCTTAGTACTCTCCAGAGTCCTGATGACAAAAGACTACTGCCCTATAACAGGTAAAAGGTCTTTCAATATTCATGCGTGTCCTTGAATAATAAACAGAGCTTTAATCAACACTAAGCTACTATGCATAAGAGCATGAAATCAAGCAATTAGCAGAAGGGCTACAAACATTTGACAAATGCTGGGAAATAATAAAGTCCACTCTTTTCCAAGAATAATTGATGCACTTTTAAAAAAATAAATAAAAAAAACACTATTCTGTGGCCATTAAAGTAAAGAACTCTTTTATTAGGAGTGAATAGAGATGGCTGCGGTCATCATTAGCGGCTGCCGCTGTGCTGCCTGTGAGGAATAGAGGTGTTTTGCTCCAGAAAAGCCAGCTGCAATTGGTCCCTGGAGAGCGCTAATTACCTCCGTCACACTATATCAATAAATATTTGAGGAGAAAAGAGGTTCCTGAGGGTAAACAAAGAGAGTTCACTCAACTATGAAATATGGCACTTCAATAAATAGCTACAAGTAATGAGCTTTTTTTTTTCCTACATTGCAGGTTATTTGTTTTTCTTGGAATTTAATGTAGTATTTCTCTACAAATGTGTTTATGTTCAAGTTAAAGTTGAAAAAGGTCCACAATCTGCCAAATGAAACATATTTCATTTCAAAATGAAGACTGCTGGAGTCCTTGTTGTTCAGATTCAGAGCGTTTGCTTTAATAGTTCACCAAAAACAGCTGCTGCTTGCGTCGTCGAACCTGACACAAACAGGAAACTACAACAGGAACTTCACGTCATTTTACAAACACACAGGCACAGAAACGACAAGCCCCCTTTCCACGCTTCTCTAGTCGTCACTCTTTTCAGTGTAAAAATGCTGTACAGGGCAGTTTTTGATTTGACAAAAACAAAAAGGGACAGGAAGGATATTCAAGAAAAATAATATTCTGTTGTGTACTTAGTAGCCTTTTATTGAAAAACGTTTCAGTTAACAGAGAAAAATGTGAAAAGCATGGAAACAGTGCTTGCTTCTAAATAATTAGATCAATAATCTCATGTATCAGCACTGTACAGACACTATAAGGGTGAAGAAACGAGGTGCATTTGTTTCTCCACCGTCCCCAACCTCTTACATCATGTGTGGTGCCTCATTCATGATGGATTGGCAGAGGGAAAGGACTTAAGACAGGTTCATTTATCATGGTTGTGAACCTGGTGTGTGAATAATCACCAAGATCATGTTAGTGCTGTTAACACTGGTTTGACTTTCTGTTTCCAGCAAGTATTCTCCAATTTTACCAGTTATTTCAGCTACAGTTAACGTCTACATTCCTATTTAATTTCTTCAAATTCTCTGAAACAAAAGGCGCTGCACTTTTTTTCCTGTTTTATGTTGAAGAAGGGTACAACAGATTTTTCTTTTGTTGTTGCAGTGTTTGCGTCCATTCTTTGCCATGACAGTGATCTAGTGACTTGGAGGGTGACTGCTGTGGAAGCTGATTTGTGTGACATATCTTGTGAACTTGCTCATTGTAAGATCCACAGCCAATATTGAGGCTCCGTTTCTGAAATCTCCTGGCGACCAAATCCGGTGCTGTCACAGAGGTCAACTGGGAAAATGGCTGTGAGCAAAAGACAGCTGAAGAACCACATAAGAACATGAGAAATAGTGAAGATTGTTGTGGTGTCTGCACCAATTCGGTACCAATTTCAGATTTAGCAAGATTTTTTTTTTTTAATGAAACAAATGTTAATTTTATTGCAAAATGTAGTTAAAACAGAAGGTGAACTGTTAAGCAATTACTAGCTTGTTAGTTTCATAACAGAAGTGATACTTTATGCCAAAGTAATAGAATTACAGTAAAGGATTATACAGATATGAGCAGAGACCCCCAAAATGGCTGCACAGATGAGAGCATTAAAGGCTTGGCTCACCAAAATAATTAAAAAGCCTATCTTACTGCTACACTTATTGGTGTTTTAGCTATGCAGAAGGTGCTGGTTTAATTTATCCGTTTTGAGATCTATATATCACTGGGATTGATGCCTCCACCCCGGTATAATTAAGATAAATTCAGTTTTAGCACAATTCAAAAGCAACAACTCTTTCTAGTCTAGTCTTTCTGAACTGAATGAAATCCATAGAAGCCACAATGAATAGTTTTTAGTTGATAATAGATGGTAAATTGTAAATGTAATTTTTTGAGCATTAAATATTTTATCCCAGATACCTCCTTTGTATTGTGGTGGTGGCAGCAGATATCTCAGCGGTAAAACCTCAGCGGATAAAGATGCGCCATCTCTTTGTCTATTCTCTACTCTACCCCCTCAGCCTTCCAGTGGATCACAGAGGGGCCACTATGTGCCTTTAACACTGTGTGCGATGTACTTGTGAGTGTAAAATATCTTGTGATGAACGGTTAGGACTTTGTAGCAAGAAGCTTGGTTATTCTTCCGTCTTTTTCTTTTTTTCTTGATTCACTTTGCCCAGTATAAACGCTGAAAAATTGTGACTGTGAATTCCAGCGAGATCATTATACTAAGATCAAATATACCACTTTCTAATAAGGCATACATTACAAATAGTTTCTTTTAGGAAATAGCCTTAAACATGCTTAATACGTTATTAATGCTTTATAGATCAGTAATAACACATTTTATGACATTATTTTGGGTTGCCAGGTTGAAGCAGCCATTGTCCAAGTGTTTGATAAGAAAACATAAAAGTTGTTCCTATAAATGGTTCATTACTGATTTATAAAAGTAATTATCAAGCCATTATTCACGACCTATAAACCAGTATAAAGAATGCCCAATTAGAAAGTCATAGTAATGTATTAACATTTCATATAGCCTTCATCAAGATTTCCCCAAACCATTATTCATGCAGTCTTTTTTTTTATTTTAATTGGGATTTCCGTTGATCTCAGAGTTATCTTGGGCGGCACCAGAAAACCACGTCAACCTCTAGAGCTGAGAAGTTTTTTAGAGCCCACGGAGCGCCAAGTGCTCTGAGCTAAAAATATTTAATCTGCACGTCAAAAGAGCTCATAGCAACATCAGGGCCCGCAATCGGCATGGTGTCCCACATTAACCAGTTCAGCTGAACTTCACTCGATATCTGTGTTTGTGCAAAACAAACAGTTTCCCAATTGTAGCTTAAACACTTTCACAGCTGAATAGTCCAGTGCAGGAAGCCTTGACCCGCAAAATGGCTTAAGTAGGTTTGATTTAATCAATTTAAGTCTGATTTAAAGTCTCTTATGTTTAATCTCAGACCTTGCTTTAGTGAAATCAAGCTGATATGGCATGCCGAATCAAAATACATTTTGAAAAAAGGCCCTGTTTGAAGAAAATCAAATCAGTTGAATTAATTAGAGAGTAGCCACATTTTGGTACAGTATATTAGGACTGAACGATTGGAGGGGGGGGGATCTGCTAGATATTGCAATTAAAACTCCATCTGCGATTTTTTTTTATTGAAGTTTTGCTGAAGTTCAATATTCACTGCTAGTCTATTTTTGACGGAAGCCACGTCAAGCAGCACTGAGCAGATGAACCAGGAAGTCAGATACAGAACGGCATAGAGAATTCAATTTTCAAAATAAAACACCCTTTGCAGACTCCCAATCGTACATCAACAATAAACCGTTAAAACAGTAAAAAAAATAAAAAAAATACTACTTCATTTAACAATTTAACTAGGTAGACTTAACCACAGTACAAGCACAAAAAAAATCAAGGACAACAGCCGCTGCCTGTGACGCTGGCACCACTTTCCCACGTTTTCCTCTAGTTTAGTTTGTTGTTGTAAGAAGTACAGGCCCTGTGCCCGCTCTGATCGGTGAGTAGGACCGTAACAGGAGGGGCATGGCGCAGATCTGTCACACAAGGATGACAAGGGAATGAATTTGTAACTGCGTGACTGTTTAAAACGGGTCAGATGCACGCCATTGTTAACCTACATTTTAATCCCCGTCTTCACGATTAACTAATCGTGTTCTTTCAAATCACAATGTTGATTTGAAAACGATTAACCGTTCAGCCCTACAGTATATGATTCTTTATATACTGTACCAAACACTGTTTTAACTTCCTTTCTTATGTTGTGTCGCTGGTGTGTCATGTTAACTTTTCATGTTTGTTTATTTTAGAGCTAAACCCACACAGAGCTCCATAATCTCAATTCCGACTCTTATAATACTAACCAAGTAAAACATGTCAACAAAAAAAACAGTTCCAGAAAAAGACAAGGAAATTACAATCATTCTGTACATGATGAGGCTGCTATACAAAAGAGTTCACCCTGTGTGTGTGTACTGTACACTCCATTGCTTTAACGATACAGTAAACAGAAATACTGCTTGCCTCAACATATAAAAGTGAAGAGAGAGAAACATCCATCTCTGCAGATGCGAGAGATATTCAAAAGCAGATAAATCGATACAGTCGTCATTAACTGGACCCCTGCAGTGCCCTGACCCATTACTCACACACACACAAATACATACCATCAAACTTTTGAGCCCATAACCACCAGTTTTCTATATTAAGGAAAGTATTAAGATGAAGGGAGTCGATAGTTTGTGGGCTGCCGGTGAGGGCCTGGTCAAAGCTGAAGAGTCTGTCTTTAGAGGACAATGGTGGTCTGCAGGTCAGGGTGAAAAGTAGTTGGACAGTTAAGTAATCGATGAAAGCATCCGTGGGAAAACATAAAAAATGGATGCACTGCAAAAGAGAAAAAAAAAGAGAAACTGGGAACAAGAATGTTGCCCTGAATGTCCAATTCCATTCTGTTCTATTTAAAAACATAGTTTGACATTATGCGTATTGGCTTTCTTGCCAGGAGATTGATACCAGTCTCATATACAGAGCTAGAGCTAGCAGGTAATTAGCTTAGATTTAAGCATAAAGATGGGAAACAGCTAGCGTCTTCAGAGTTAAAAATATGTCCACCAACAACTTGTTCATAAAAGCCTTAATCCATTTTTTACAGTTCTCATTTTTTTGAGAAATGTAAAAACTTTTATGGGGGTGCATGTGGTAATTAACTTACTTAGCATGTAGCATGTAGCTCCTTTGTAAAGCCTCAAATTACTGTAACATGTTTGTTTAATCCATACAAAAATGTTTAAATGTAAAGTTGTGGGTTTTGGTGTGCTGGCAGCACAACATTGCAGTTCTGTTTGTGTGCAGGTTAAACAAGATGTTAAGTGGGCTTTAGAGACGGTGATAAAGTGTCAATTTTTTAACATGAAAGAACCGTTTCCCCCTGCTTCTAGTTTATGCTAAGCTAGGCTAATCGTCTCCTGGCTCTAGAGCCGTATGTAACGCACAGACAGTGGTATCGATCTAACTCTTGGACAGAATGCAAATAAGAGTATTTCCCAAAATGTCAAACTAATCCTGTTGAACTTTTATTCTGTCATCAGTTCTAAACACAGTATTTTGAGCAACTTCTTTGTTTACCAGATAGCCTGTACATTTTTGGCAGCTAGAATCCTACTAGAAGGTAGCACAAAGTTTCCCACCAAAATCTAAATAGGACAGCAACTAGTGATAATTTTCACTATTTTGGATAAATAGAGAGACTCATTGTTTAGAAACGAAAGTTGTGAAAATCCCAGTGATGTCTTCACATGAGTTGTGTTGTTCAACCAACAGTCCAAACCCCAATGATACTGAATTTACAAAGACAGAGGAAGAGGAAAAAAAAAAAAATCACATTTGACAGGCTGAAAACATCCAGTGTTTGTCATTTTCCGATCAATCTCTGACTGTCATTTCAGCAGTAATTCAGACATTTAAGCCTTAATAAAGCAACTACCTGCATTTTAAATTTAGGCCTGTAATATGCTGGCATGAATGAACAATCCCATTTCTAACCACACGGAGCCATCACAGCAACAGTTTGTTCTGAACAGGAACAGGTTGTGTGAAAGAAAAAAGAAAAGAAAATGAAAGCTGTGTTGATTTTGAGTTTCCCAGATGATTCAAACGGGGCCGGACGTGGATCCTGCACAGTTAATTCCTGCAGCATCAGAGAACGGAGAGCAGCCAAGTCCGAACTCATCTACTGCAGCACCAGCTGAAGACAACGCACTTGGAACCAACACTCACCTAAACAACACTATGATAACTGATGTACTTCTACAAACCACAGACTAAACAGGCAATCCAACGGCTGAGAGTGTGAGTGTCATATCGGCCCCCAGCCAAAAACAAATCAGCTGGCCAAAAACATTTCTGGAGCAAATCCAAAAATGTTCTTTCAGAGAAAATGGAAAGACAGGAAAAGGGCGACGGGGTTCAGGGCTGACAGAGTGCTGTTGACAAGAGGAAAGTGAAGTTGTCTGTATTTCCATTTTAATTTCAGTATCCCAAAAAATAATTGGCAGGCTGCTTGTCTGCCCTCTTCTTCTGCATCATCGGTTTCTCTCTATGTTGCTCTGTAGCTTCCTTGGATGCCCATGATGCGAGTTTAGTCCCCTCTCCTCAGCAGTCGCGTCCTGAGGAGAGGCAGGGCTAGTGGGGGAATCTAGGGGGGGGGGCCGCGGCAGTCCGAGCAGCCTCCCTCCACCCTCAGCCGCAGGAGATGACAGTGAAGCGCTTGGAGATGCAGGACATGTTGTGCAGCACGATGCCCAGGAGGAAGAGCAGCACACACGCCACCAGGATCACCGTGCACACGCCTGACCACGTGGAGCCCTTCCCTCCTCCTACCACCGGGCCAGTAACTCTCCTCTCGCCCTCGCCTCCTTCCAGCCCCATCCCGACACCCTCCAGACCCATACCCAGGCCCAGAGGCTGCTGCTCGGGCACGGTCACCACGGTCACCCCCTTCTGCTGGCTGCCAGGCAGGAAGCGACATCCCAGCTCCCCTGGCAGGCCAAGTGCCCTCTCCTTGGCGATGGGCAGTGGCAGCATGTAGCAGCCGTTGCTCGGCAGGCGGATGAAGACGGGCGTGTGCTCAGAGGCGTGAGGGATGGCGATGACAGTGATGATGTCCGGGTCATCTGGGAGCTGGGAGACTGACAGGCCCGGAGGGAGTTTAGTGACGCCACGGCACCAGGGACAACGAATCTCCTTCTGGCTGCTGCGCATCTGGGTCAAACACACCGAGCAGCACGTGTGTCTGCAATCCAGGAGTTTGGGCCGCCGGCGAGGGCTATAGTAGTTAAAGCAGATCTGACACTCCAGAATTGAATCTTGAGAAAGAGTCTCCATTTTTTTTAAAGATAGGTAGGCGGGGTCCCTTTTTATATTCAGTGGCAGGCAGCCAGTAGAGAAGGTAAGTTACACAGGTCTAGTAGAAAGTTTGCACAACTCCACTTGAAGCTAAGAAAGCACAACTGGCTCAGATGCTGGATGTTCCACTACCGTCCACGACTTCACAGTGATTAGCTCTTTAGTGGCAACATGGTCATTCTGCAACAGAAGAGAAAACATAGTTGAGACAATGAGGGCAGCAACAGTAAAAACTGTGGAGAGCTGTAATTACCTTGGTACTGACAAGATACTGAGATTTGATGCAAACACTGAGTTAATATATTCTGTGGAAATTCATATTTTTTACTTTGACAGGGGGTTGATGGTGTTTTATTTTACAGATCCATACATTCAGCAAAACACATATCAATGGGCAACAGCCCTCTTGGTCAGACTTTATTTCGCCAGCAAATAACACAGAAAGCTAAATCCATCTCAGCAAATCTGCACCATTGCATCCAGAATGAAGGCCACATCTGCCCCTGGTAGGGAATAAAGGTTTTTGAAAATTAGGTGCAACAGGTAAAATTTTGTTTGTTTTTTTATGTGCAAGAAAGACTCCTTACTCTAATACACTCTGAACATGGCTTTCTACACCGTTGAGCACTTTCCCTCATCCCTGTTGTTATTGTTGTAGCGTTTCTTTTTTAATCATCACATTTATGTTGTTGTATTTTGTATTGTGCCAGCACTATAATAAAAAAGTTCTGAACTGAACATTTATGTGGACAGTCTAACCAAGGCAGGCAGATTCAGGGTTGGTCGATGTGCTCCTCTCATACAAGCGCGTATCATGTCATATGCACCTCTCGTCGTCATATGCCCACTAATTTGTCTTGTGATATACATGTTATGCATGTTTGTTTTTTTAGACAAAGTTTTCATGTTCAATGCAACTGAATTCTGGCCCATAATATATAGGCGAATGTCGGTTTCCATTTAAAAACATCACCAAAACTAACATATGTATGTTATATTATATCTCTCTAACCATGCAATCATCACCCAGCTACTACTGTACACATACTTTAACCTGTAGCCCAAAGCTTTACTTCCCATCTTTTATCTAATATTCATAGTTTTCCTAGAAATCAACCCACTAAAAACTGTGTAAAAGTCAAACTCACAAGGACAGCCAAAACACAAACACATCGCAAAGTCTCTACACGAAAATACACGTCCAAACTATATCTGAAAGGACTGCATGTATCAGTGGTTAACATGAGATGCCTTCTACAGTGTTTTATTAATGCATGTTCAAAACACTGTTGCACACTTTGCAGTCCCCTCTGCATTTGAAAATATACAGCAAACATGATTTTTGTTCAAAGAGCTAAAACTTGCATGTTGGTATGGTCCTTTAACACTTGCAAAAATCCCAAACATTCAATGAGAGGAACGAATGGCCACGACTGATCTCATAGCAGGGAGCAAAGACACAAGGAGAGGGAGATGCAGCAGTGGTCAAAAAATGTTATTATTATGAACGGCATACTTCGTACATTTCAGCTACCAGCTGCCTGCAGTAGGGGCGAGTTCATGAGACCCTCCGTCTCACGATCTGTGTAAAGTATGGCTAATTCTTTTAACTGTCTCCTTCAGGCCACAGACTCCATCAACAATTTCTTCCTCCTCCTACTCCTCTTGCATAATCACGTCTACCGTGTTAATCCATGCGGAAGCTGTGATATTTTACTTTTACAGATGATTAAACCCTGTCAAAATAGCACCAAGGAAACAATGAATACCAAACAGGGCCCTGCCGAGTTTTTCTTTTATTTTTCACCCAAATTGTCAAGTGTGAAAAGTGCTGAGGACTAGATTCTTCTCTCTCTTCCTCTCCGCTGCCATCTCAACAGAGCCGGTGTCCCTCCAGGCTGTGGGTACACAGCAGTGAAGAGTGAGACAGATGGAGAGGGAAGGGGTGATAGAAATAAAAAAGGTGACCACCAATTGCCCTGCCACGCTGTACATCGCAGTCCTTTATCAAAAACAAGATCTCAGGCAATTAAACTGCTCATAGCGCCCTGTGGGGACACCGACGTGGCAATGACAGATAAGAGTGTGTTCACACCAGGCATGCTTGGAGCAGTTTATTCAGTCTGGAGTCCTTTAGTTTGGTTCATTTGGAGGAAAGAGGATGATCACATTCGACCTTGGGCAGTGGTAAATAACTGCAAGACAAGACAAGGTTTAGGATTTGATAGCATTTTATCGAATTAGACTCCGCTTATCAAACTTGAATCCTGCTGAACACATTTCATCGATCGATGCATCAATATCTTGCAGGAGACTAAACAAAGTAGCCAAGATGTCCTTGTCCATTGCCCCATCCCCCAGATGTTCCAGGTGGATCCTACGGCATTCCCAGATCACGGATTTCATAGCAATGGGAGTTCATATCGGGAGGAAATTCATAATGAGTGGTGCTCAGAGAACAACCTACTGCTCAACGTCAGCAAAACTAAGGAGCTGATCGTTGATTTTAGGAAGGAGGAGATAAAGACACACACTCCTCTCTACATCAGTGCTGCTGAGGTGGAGCAGGTGAACAGTTTCAGGTTCCTGGGAATCAGCATCACAGAGAACCTGACACGGTCATCTCACATCTCCACGCTGATGAAGAAAGCTCAGAAACGTCTGTATGTCTTTTACCACGCCAAGTTTTTGTCAGCTTTCACAGAGGAGCAATAGGAAACATCCCGACTGGAAAAATCATAAACTGGCATGGGATGTTCATGGCCCAGGATCAGAGGGCGGGTAACTCTGCTTGGTAACTGCTTGGTACCCATCTCCCGAGCATCAGTACTATCGGTGAGGTGAGGTGCATGCGCAGAGCCCAAAGGATACTAAAGGACAGTACCCACCCAGCCACAGCCTGTTCACCCTGCTGCCTTCTGGGAAGAGATATAGAAGTTTCTGCTGCCGCACCAAACTGCAGAGCAGCTTTTTCACCCAAGCTATCAGACTCTTAGACTCTAATTCATCCTCAGCACTGCTCCACTGATGATAATTTATTTCTGTTTACCATTTTTTATAAGTGATTCTGTATCAATGTATATTGTCTGCTATGTAGCAGAAGGGAGTTACAAAAGACAATTTCACTCTATAATTTGTTATATTGTGACAATAAACCTATTCCTACTTAATCCCTCCAGTGCGTTCTGGCTCTGCCATGGGGTCAGGTTGCCCTGACCAGAATACCTCCTTGGGAGGCGTCCAGGAAGAATCCTGACCAGATGACCGAGCCATATCAACTGAATTCTTTTAGAGTAAAAAAGCAGCACTTCTACTCAACTCTTTCCAAATGGCTAAGATTATCAACCTACCATCCAAAACCATTACTGATTCTATTTAGGTGTGATTTTCAGGTGTGCAACGATCTGATCCGCTGGATGCTGACCTCATTAAGTGCTTCCAGTTACGGCCAGAAATGACTAATTCACATTAAATACAGTTTTGCAATCAAAATTCTGTGTTTCTTCTATCAGTTAACAGATTACAGTGCTTTACATTTAAATGATCCCAGTGAGGTCCACACAGTGTGGTGTACAGATCTGGCCCTAACAGCACTGGCCCTAATTTTTCTGTTGAGATTTGGATCTAATGTTACAAACATGTACTATATAATACATGTTTATATTAATGTAATGTTCACTAGTATAGCAGTCCATGAAAGCATAGCAGTGGGTGGCAAAACCTTAAAGAACTAAAATATAAAGACTTGATGATTTGCCAGGAAGATTATGTGATGGATGTTTTGTGCATAGCTTAATGAATACATATCTTTCAGTTTATCCAGTTTCAATTTGGGGGAATTGGAACTGGATAAACTGAAAGACGAAATGTAACCCAATCTTATTGTAAAACTAAGCAAGATGCCTTATAAAAAGGTGAAATGCTGTGTGTCTAGTTGGCATTTGGACTACAGGATGCGACCTAAGAAGTGTTATGGGACAGATGGTCCAACATGTTGGAACCACATTCCACTTTTCCTCAGACAGTAAAGAAGATCAGGTGTTTCAGCACATGAAGAAGCTGAATCCTCGTTAGTCTATTAAAGTCTACAGTCAAATCAACTTATCTGTGGTCATCAAACTCATGTACGTCTTCTTCTTGATTTTAGGAAGGAGGAGATAAAGACACACACTCCTCTCTACATCAGTGCTGCTGAGGTGGAGCAGGTGAACAGTTTCAGGTTCCTGGGAATCAGCATCACAGAGAACCTGACACGGTCATCTCACATCTCCACGCTGATGAAGAAAGCTCAGAAACGTCTGTATGTCTTTTACCACGCCAAGTTTTTGTCAGCTTTCACAGAGGAGCAATAGGAAACATCCCGACTGGAAAAATCATAAACTGGCATGGGATGTTCATGGCCCAGGATCAGAGGGCGGGTAACTCTGCTTGGTAACTGCTTGGTACCCATCTCCCGAGCATCAGTACTATCGGTGAGGTGAGGTGCATGCGCAGAGCCCAAAGGATACTAAAGGACAGTACCCACCCAGCCACAGCCTGTTCACCTGCTGCCTTCTGGGAAGAGATATAGAAGTTTCTGCTGCCGCACCAAACTGCAGAGCAGCTTTTTCACCCAAGCTATCAGACTCTTAGACTCTAATTCATCCTCAGCACTGCTCCACTGATGATAATTTATTTCTGTTTACCATTTTTTATAAGTGATTCTGTATCAATGTATATTGTCTGCTATGTAGCAGAAGGGAGTTACAAAAGACAATTTCACTCTATAATTTGTTATATTGTGACAATAAACCTATTCCTACTTAATCCCTCCAGTGCGTTCTGGCTCTGCCATGGGGTCAGGTTGCCCTGACCAGAATACCTCCTTGGGAGGCGTCCAGGAAGAATCCTGACCAGATGACCGAGCCATATCAACTGAATTCTTTTAGAGTAAAAAAGCAGCACTTCTACTCAACTCTTTCCAAATGGCTAAGATTATCAACCTACCATCCAAAACCATTACTGATTCTATTTAGGTGTGATTTTCAGGTGTGCAACGATCTGATCCGCTGGATGCTGACCTCATTAAGTGCTTCCAGTTACGGCCAGAAATGACTAATTCACATTAAATACAGTTTTGCAATCAAAATTCTGTGTTTCTTCTATCAGTTAACAGATTACAGTGCTTTACATTTAAATGATCCCAGTGAGGTCCACACAGTGTGGTGTACAGATCTGGCCCTAACAGCACTGGCCCTAATTTTTCTGTTGAGATTTGGATCTAATGTTACAAACATGTACTATATAATACATGTTTATATTAATGTAATGTTCACTAGTATAGCAGTCCATGAAAGCATAGCAGTGGGTGGCAAAACCTTAAAGAACTAAAATATAAAGACTTGATGATTTGCCAGGAAGATTATGTGATGGATGTTTTGTGCATAGCTTAATGAATACATATCTTTCAGTTTATCCAGTTTCAATTTGGGGGAATTGGAACTGGATAAACTGAAAGACGAAATGTAACCCAATCTTATTGTAAAACTAAGCAAGATGCCTTATAAAAAGGTGAAATGCTGTGTGTCTAGTTGGCATTTGGACTACAGGATGCGACCTAAGAAGTGTTATGGGACAGATGGTCCAACATGTTGGAACCACATTCCACTTTTCCTCAGACAGTAAAGAAGATCAGGTGTTTCAGCACATGAAGAAGCTGAATCCTCGTTAGTCTATTAAAGTCTACAGTCAAATCAACTTATCTGTGGTCATCAAACTCATGTACGTCTTCTTCCAGGCCCCGCCACCTCGGGCAAAACACTTTTTCCCCAGCCAGATCTAGAGGCCAGACCCTCCACTCCGCCTGCCTCCTCACTCTGCACTCTCTAGGTGACCTAATTTCTTCACACCGTTACAGAGCAGAAGTCGAGGAAAAGTGCAGAAAAATCCTGGCAGTTTCATGGAGAAGCGAGGAGTAAGGGATACGAGCACAGGAAGCAGAGAAAGAAACCTGCCCTTGAGGGGGCGAGACAGCCCAGGGTATTACTAAATCCTTTTCCCGAAGATAAGGATTAGCTTTGATCTGACATAAATGCTTTGTGGCTCAATATTCCCATACACTCAGTCGCTCTCTCTCTTGCCTTCCTTCTCCCTTCTTCCCTTCTGACTGAAAAGCTTGGTTAAGTAGGAGAGGTCTATCAATTCTTCATATTTTCCATCAGGTAAAGTCTCCCCAATCTTTTCCTTTCCACAACCTCTTTTTCACAAATGTTCTACATGTCGAGGACCTACAATACAGCTGCACAATAAATATAAAAGATATGGAAAAAGCAATATTAGCCCTAGCAATTAGAAAATCACAAGAGGCATCATATCATTTTAAAGAGAAAACAATTTCAGACACCTTTCACAAAATCCAAAAGGAAATGGAAGTAGTATGGTGAACAAATTATTGATTTTACTCAAAATGAGCAACTTTCACACGTTTTAAAGATTTAAATTGATACAAATGATAATATTTTGCAAACAATATGGTGCTGAGGTATGTTAGAGTTTATATAAATAAGCGATGTTCAGCTGCAGCTTGGCTATTTTCATTACCCATAAGTTTGTTGATTGTTTTGTCCAAAAAGTATTTCCATTACAGTTTCTTGTTTAAATTGCTTGTTTTTTTAGTTTAATATCATAGAAGACTAAGAAAACTAGCAATTGTACACTTTTGAAAGGAACCAGTACATTACATTTTTGTCATTTTTTCTTTAAAAAACATTTTTATGAAAGTAGTTGCTGATAAATTTTCTGCCAATTGACTTATCAATTTACGGACTTGTTGCAGCTCTATTCAGCAGGATATAATATCACAAACGTTGTCAATATCATTAAGCATGTCATATCCAAGGCCATCTGCAGGAGATAATAAACAACGAAAACAAGGACATCCAGTGTAATCTTTCTTTGAATCTGAAGAAAACAACAGAAGAACTCAGAGGTCATGAAATAACAGCGAGGAGCTCGAGGAGAAACCGCGGCTGCAACTTAACAATATGATTTATTGGTTCAACTGAGCTGTAACCAGGACAACCTGGCTTTCCGGATAAAAGCTCAGTTTGTGACCCACTTTCTATTAAACCTACATAGAAACACAACAAAATGCCCCTCTAAAAAGGCCCAAGAGCAGCTTTAAACAACAGTGTACTAAACAAGTCAGTTTGACCTGAGATTCAAAACTTGAAAAACAAATCTGGTTACAAATCTGGAGAATCATTTGAAGGAAAGTTTGGTATTTAATTTAGCCTCTATCTGCTGGAATTACTAAGAGTTACGCTTTTACAAAAATAGAGCAGGTCTTTGTGGAGTCATCAGGGAAGCATGGAAGGACGAATGATTAAGTAATGACGTAGAGTGACCGGGTGACGGCCTCCACCACCCTGACATGCCTGTAGTCCACTGGGAGCAACCAAAAGAAATCACACACACAAACACAAAGGACTGAACCAAAACACACACACACACACACACTCCCTCAGGGCCTCCACACACACAATCAACCGAGGAGAAAGTGCACTCGTCCTAGCAGACAGAAGTTAAAAATAACCGGCCCAGCCAGAAGTACACACATGCACAAACACACATGTATACACAATATTCACACACACACACACACACACACACACACACACACACACACCCCTCCATCCAGCTCGAAATAATAACTACCAGGAAGCAGCAGAGGAAGAAAAACTTGTTAATTTACAAACCCCAAGGTGGTTTGAACCAATGAAATGTCAGCGAGATGATGGTGTACAGTGTGATGTCACTGTTCATATAATGCTTGCTGGTTCCTAATAGGACATGTGCTGAGCAGGTGCAAAGCATTTACCTGAAATGTACAGGGTTTTTCAGCCAATATCAGCCACAGCTACTCAATTAGAGTCCAAATGATACTGGTTTTCTGAGGCCAAAATAATACTAAAAACATACTATACTGTTTATATACACAATATATTGGCCACAGAAAACATTAGTTTTGGGAAAGTGTTGTGATAAATATAGATATTTCCCAGTTGAACAGGACATTTTAAATTTCAGCAAAAAAGTTTATACTCGACCTTGCAATCAGTAGTTTGACCCAAAAAAAAAAAGCATAAGTCAAGTTCCACTTACTAGCGTTTTGTCAAGCAATATCAACCACATTAATGTTAATTTTTCAGGATGTGTTTGAAGAATGAAAAAGGCTAGCAACTGGACCTTTAGTTAAGTTTTGTCAAATAATCTACTGTAATATAATCAAAAATGACATTTACAGTAAACTTCATTGGAAATTATTTTTAAATAATAACTGCAAACAGTTTAAACTATACACAATTGAATAAAGTGATGGTCAATTCTACGTAAAATATTTAATGCTGCAATTTTCTTTACTGCGTTTCTCTTTGCATTCAAGTCACTGAACAAAGAATATTATCATAGAAATGTATGTGACAGACATCATTTTTTATCTCTATATATGTGTTTGTGGATACTGTACATGTAGCAACAATGTAAACACTAAATAAGGGTGCCTTGACATCCCTGGACTTGAAATATGCATTATTTTGAGGCTTGATGTTGAAAAAAATCTGAGATGGATTCCAGGATTCCAGGTCTCAGCACCATGGTAATGACTAAGGCTTTAATCCCTCTTCATTGCACATTTTATCCCCCTGCAGCCCAGTGCCCTTGCAGACTTGACGGGCCTAGGTCATAAGTACAGAGGCTGGACACTTGGATGCACCTCCTATCTGGTGATAATAATAAAAAAATTGTTGGAGTGACACCAATTGGTCCTTGGCCCACGGCTGAACATTCAACTCACTTTCTTGAAATCTGTTGGCAAGCTTTTTAGATATCCTAACCACCCACCAAACAGACTATGACAATGCCAGTATTTCTTCATAAGGTTTTAACAGATATGAGTCCATCTAAATTTAAGTTTTTTTCAGTATACCATCCTTTATTATGTTAAACACCAGAGAAACCAACAGGAGCAAACACATTTCCTATCACTTTCAAATATGGCAGAGAAAAAGACACTGAACAGCTCCATTTGGAGTCTGTCCATGCGATTTGTGGCACTCTGGCATCATATTACGAATTCCATTATGCTCCCATGGACATTCGCTCATTTCAAATGACAGATAAATGCACTGCGCTGTGATGCAGGTGTTGCATGTGTTGATTTTACACTAATTGCATGTCATTTATGCACGCTAAAGTATGAAATTAATCTCAGTATTCTCACGTGTGATGAAAACATTTCATCAGCGAATAGAAGCTAAGATGGTTGATTAATTGTGTTTTTAAATTAGTTGATATCTTTCAGCCCATGGCATCTTTGCAGCAACATAAACATTACAGCACTTAAACAAACATGCCAAATGAAATGTGTTCTCCAAGTCTTGACTGTGAGCAGCTGTTGAGCCAGCATTTGCATTTAGTTGGTTTGCTGATTTCCTCTCCCACACATCAAAACATCCAGAGTACATTTAACAGCTAAAGTAGCCAGGAGCTGCTGAAGGTAAAGGGCAACAGCAGTTCCTTCACTGAGTGTGTGTGCGTTAATCCAGAACATATCAATTAATTTTAACTGCAGCCCATTTTTCATATACGTTTAATGTTAACTGCACGGGCGAGAAGGACAGAGAACAGTCTGTCCTTGATTAAGGTTACAGAGTACAGTATGGATAAGTTTATGCTGATAATCACTTCTTAAAAGGGTTGTTTGAGGATTAAGTATTGCTTTTAAGGTTATGTTTAGAGTTAAGTCCACTGTGCTGCATACATTTAACCTCCTATGTCGGCGTACTGTCTGCATATGTGACAGTGTGAAATTATTGTCCAGTTACTGAAAGTTAGCACGCTAGCATGACCAGCACTAACATGTGGCTATGTGTTAGCTGTTAGCTCAACTACAGTAGTTCCCACCGAGTAGTCATTATAGAGCCACATATTTTGACACATGTAAGATACATGGATAAATTTACAGTGCCACTTTTGGTGTTCTAAAAATTATGTTTTAAGTTGTTACCATAGCAAGCTTGTTAGCAATATTGCTAGCTTACTACCTTCTTCTACTACTTTACTAATCAAGAAATTTAGCTCTTTGAAGGAACAAAGAGCTGGATAGTCCAGAATGGAGGAGTGTGTTGCACCAAAGAGTTTTATTTAACCTCCTTAGTATTTGCTAAACAAATGAGTCAGGGTTTGCAAACAAACTTCTTTTGAGAAAATGTGTGAATTTATTGTTTAGTAAGTGACCAAGCTTACTAGCTGGTTAATTGATAGTTAGTCATCAGTTACAGTACTTTACCAATTAGCCCTGCAAATGGTCACATCACCACCAAGCTTCTACAACCATATTTTGACACACGGTTGAGTTTTGCTGCGCCACTTTCTTGTGTGACTGTGCCTTAATTGTATGTTCATAAATGTACTTTGTTTAAGTTGTGACGAGCATGATAAGGTTGCATCTTGCTTGTAGCTTCTGCTATTAGCAAGAAATTGCACCACTTTCTGACTACGAGTTCATGTCTGTGTTTTGCTTAGTTTGTGATGTGTGGTCAAAAGGCGGTGGTCACTGTTATCCATATACTTTTCATCTGAGGATGTTTTCATGGTTTGGGCAAGGCTCCTTAGTTACAGTTAAATGAAATCCTAATGTTACAGTCAAATTAGATTTTAAACAATGGTGTGCTTTCACCTTTGTGACAGTTTGTCAGCCCTAGCTTTCCTGTTTCAACATGACAATGGCTTCATGTACAAACCAGGTCCATAAACAAATGATTTTTCCAAAATAAGTTGTGAAAGAACTTGACTGGCCCATGTAACACCTTGGGATGAAGTGGAACTGTGGGCAGACCTTATCTCCCATCATTAGTGTTGGACCTTACTAATGCTCTTGTGGCCGAACAGGAGTGCTTATATGTATATTTCTGAGAGTGTAATTGTCTGCACCACACCCATATGATGTGGGATGCATTGTGTTTTGTGTGTGCTAAGCACAGATGGAGCCACTGATAGAGGCCTGTGCAGCCGACCACTGCAGGACATATTATGGCAATTTCCAGCTTGAGGAGCCAGCAAGCATCAGAGCTGGCAGGGCTGCTGGATGAGCACGGCCCCACAGATCTGCCCGAGCGTGACACCAACTCCTGCACCGCTGGGACGCCGCCCAACCGCAGGAGGTGAGTAGAGGACAGTGGTGTTCATCCATTACATCTCCCGAGGTACTTGGTTTCATTCTGTAAAGCCAATATTTGACTACGGAAGACCTTTTCCAGACTTAACAATAAATTCATCGGGAAAAGAGATAAGAGAGGTACTGCTGATGGAATTAACTCTTTGGTCAGAGTGTACTCAAACACACATATCCCACAGACACAACTTCCTTTACAAAGAGAGATGTAAAAAGACAAATAAGTTTATAGTAATACCTGTTTCACTGTCATACTGGCCAAAGTGTAAAAGTATAGGGGAAAACCAGTAGGGCCAATATACCTTAAATGATTATACAAGCTTTTTTTCATATTCCCAGCAGAACAATTATTTCTAGTGATATAATTAATTATATTAATGTGACCTTGACCTGTGCAAGTGGCAGGAAATGGCTGGATTAGGCACACACACACACCATTAAAAATGACTGATTCCTTTGAGTTTTTGTTTAATATCGACCTGGCTTCTTAGCTGCTGAAGCAAACAGTGTTTGCTGCAGGTCTGATGAAACTCCACAAAATAGGATTTAACAGCCTCTTGCAGAAAAATACACATACACACACACACACGTCATACATTTATAAAAGTGGGATTGTTGTAACATCTCCCCACCAGCCAGCAATCACATACATACAAAACCATTTTATATAACTGCCTACAGCAGGCAAGAGACTTTTGTAAATTAATGAATGTAAAACTTTTTATTACCTTCCAAGACCTTTTTGTGTATTAAAGAAACTAAATTTCTTTTCAAGACCTGCAGACATCCTGTTACAGTGAGTGTTGCTGCAGATTTTTTAAATGTAATTTTCCAATGCTCTGACCACCACAAACAGTTATCATTTGATCAGGGTGGAGGTAGAAATCTCAGAGACGGCATCTCAAAACCTGGGAAGATTAAAACCAAAACCAAAAGAGGTAAGAAAGATGATATGTATTTTTTTTAGAATTTGGTTGGACTAAAGGCCTGTCCTCACCAGAAAAACAGCCTTATAGGTCGACTGTAAAAGCAGTTATCATAACCCACATTTACACTTACTGTTAGGCCACGCCCTCTAGTGGCCATAGTTATTAGGAAGTCAGGTGACGTAGTATAAAAAGCGAGAAAGTCCTCGTTAGGAGGTCAAACAAACACAGGACTTTCACACAGTTTGAGTCGCCAGCGGAGTTTGTGTCCCATGTGAAACCACGTCAACATTTAATTATTTGAATTAAATATCAATCTTTTCCCAAATTTAACCAAGGGGTTTTGTTTAAGGTCACGTGACTGAGTGATTGGCAATAGACCTATTGTGTTGTTTCGGTATGAGGACGTTTTGCCTTTAGAACAAGGTAATGCTACCAATGTAAGAAATCATTCAGTGACGCGGGTATGCTAAATATGCTAAAGCTCAGAGATTATCTGGTTATCTGGCACATCCATTATTAAAATACCAACCTGCTGAAGATTTTAAATCACAATAATATCAGCTGTAATTGGTTTTTGACGCTCTGTCATGAGAACTGGAGGAAAGGGTGAAATTGACAGAGAAAGGAATTCATGCATTTTCAATTTTGTTTTGCCATTTCAGACTGTGATGAAATATAAGTCCTCACACACACAAGTCCTATGTAAATACTGATACATATAACTACTGAGAAAATGGGTCTAAATATGCAGTAACAATATTTGAATTGTATTTTCCATCTTTAAAGTGCAGCATATATATAGCCAGCAATGTGTGTTTGTGTGTATGAATGTGAGTGACAGGCTATTGGCATATGCCTCCTACACTATCCCATCAATCCTCAGTGAGGTCAAACAGAGTCCAGAAACTCTCATCAGCAAAACAAATCACCGTCTCTCTTCGCTTCTCTACACTGAGAAATTGTGCAATTTTCAAAGCATGAAAAAAAAGAGGTGAATGCTGCGATTTCAGCAGCCGGAGGC
>NW_024041348.1:0-34372 GCF_014851395.1 Micropterus salmoides
TGTCAAGGTTAAGAATGGAGTTAGCTGCCGGGGGCATGCATGATGTTAATGAGGCTCCTCGCATATATAGAAAGACAAATGTGCTTGTTTAGAAATGAACATGTCAATGTGTAATAGAGACTGTCCTCACCAGAAAAACGACGTGTTAGGGACCAAGCAGTCAGGCGGAGGAGTCACGAGAGAATTTTTATTTTCCCAAAAATTTATGACAAGGTTGGGCCTGTAAAAAAAAAAAAAAGGTCAAATAAACAGAACATAACTTAAGCTTTGAACAAAGAAACTCAAAAATACAACTGACCTACTACAAGAGAAACAAAGGGGGCTTTTAACTGGCTGATCAGACCAATTTTGACACACAGGGGGAGACTAACAACAACAACACTACTACATAACTACAAATAACAGCAAAACCAACTAAAAACTTATTCCAAAAAATGTAATCTTATTTAACATTAACTAAACAACAATACTTCATATAATAATCTAAACCCAAAGTATCTCGGGAGAGAATGACTACCCCCCGGACATAACAAGCAGTGGTGGTGTCAGTTAGGCCACCTCCCTATAAAGCCGCCCCTGCTCCAGCCGCCGTCCCTTTAAGCCAGCAGCAACGTTAACCACTTACTTAACGTTGGTATGCATAGTTTTGGGAGGCATGCACAATGTTGACACATGCAAATGTTTCCATGCGAGTGTATTTAAATGTGGTTAACAGTAGGTGAAAAGGTTTACAGTTGGTGTACATTAATGTGCGCGTGCTCATGCACGGTCTAAATATTTTACTGAGAGATGCGTGAGTGTGGTGAATGTCCAGTTAATCGCCAGATGTGTGTGTCAGACGGGGGGAATGTTGTTTATAGATGACGAGAGAGCGATGAACACCACACCGACACACACACACACACAGAAATAGAGCAGTAATACACAACTCTAAAGTCCAGATCCATCTCTGTGTGTCGGCCTGAAGAGTTTATGGAGAGTTTGTGCTGTTTTGACATAGACCAGACTCATCCTGAATCCTGCTCTTATTGTAAAAGAGCGTCTCCACTCTTAAAAACCAGAAGCTCAATGAGTGCTGCTGTCTCGTCCTTCAGTCTCCTTGTTGGGCGGTGGGAAAATGTGCCTGGACTTATGTGTGCTGTTTTAAAGGTAAAAGGAGGTTTTCAGGTACACTGAGAATACTTGTTTCTGATTGGCCACGGGGTTTTTATTATTCCCTCCTCTTCAGCTCTCAAAATGACCACACAAGGCTCCTCCTCTCTTCAGTTACCAGGCTGCAGCTTTGTTTGCTTGTTGGAGAAGTAAACAATAATGTTCACACAGCCATTTTGTTTAATGTGTAGATTAACAAAACAGAGAGCAGCGCCTCCAAGTGGCTTCAACCGACTGCCTTACTGAAGTTTTCTACTTTTACTCCATGACATCTATTTGACAGCTTCAGTCACCAGTTACTAGTTAATAGAAATCAACTATTAAATTACGATATATTATTGTATTAGCTCCACCTTATCCAGCTGCACCATTAAACTGATGAACACATTAATGCATCTCTAATAATAATCCGGTATATATATATGTTCTAAAATGGTCCATATGAGTTTGTTTACTTTTGGTACTTTAATTTTGTGCCTATACTAACAGACTTTTACTTAAGTAATGCAGGAGTTTTATTGTAACAGAATATTTTACACTGTTATTACCTCCTTTACTAAAGTAAAGTTTGAGGTACTTATTCTACCACTGCCTACAGTGTGTAGCTGTCATGTTAAGACCAGTTTAATCTGGAAAAAGAGTTTGTTTACTTTTAATTTTAAAAATTGAAGCTTGGGTTCTGTCCAAACACACTCCCAGGTTCGTTCATGAATTTGCGACTTAATTGATTGACACATTTACTATTTGAGCAGTTAGGTAAACATAGAAATGTGTACATTTACATTAAAATAAACATTTTTATATAGTTTAGTTTATTGTGATGCTGAGCAAGTTTGAATGCTAGTAGTCTCTATTATCTTTTATGACCTGTATATCTTGTTTATTTCATAATTTTTATATAGGTTTATGTCTAATAAAGCTGTTTCTGATTCTGATGCAGGTCTTTCACTTGTAACAGAAGAGTTTTACACTTTAGTGTGTTTTTACAGAAATTAAAGAGCTGACTACACAACAGGAAATATTGTTTGATTTGTATTTAAAGTGCTATTTGTATGTAATAAGATAGATTAATATAAAATTAAATCAAAGAATGCAATTAAAATGGCGAGCTTTGACTGTTAAGGAGCCTTTCAAGCCTTAGCTTTTCCTTTAACATTTATTTTCTGTGTTTGTGTGTCCAGCTGGTCTTCTACAAAGTGGTGAAGATACTGTCCACTCTGGGCCACAGCCTGACCCTCATCTCTCTGCTCACCAGCACCATCGTCATCTGTTTGTTCAGGTAGACACACGTACGCCACACACACCGCCCGCCATTCACACGACCACGCCGGTTAAACAAGTGAGACAAGGTGTTCAAACTGAGATTCTTTTCGCAGATGCTCGGTGCATCTTCAGTATCTCAGATAAATAAATACAGTTTGTGTGCACACAGACAGACGCACCTTTTTCAAATAACCCAGAGCGAAGGCACTGTGTTCTAACAAATTAGGTAAAGGTTAATGTCCTTTGTTTATGCCTTTATAGAACCGATCGTTTTTTACAATAACTTCCTGGTAGAAAATATACAATTTAATTGCAGCGACATGATGAATGTTTTCTTTTTTCATGATGTTATTTCAAAGTGTTTACATCTCATTCATCTAAAATGCATGTTTATGCTTTCATATAATATTAATAACACACTTTCACTTAAATGAATTTGGAGACCTAATTTTCCTAAATGAAAGCTTGAGCTTATCCAAAACTAGATCATGCTTTTGGGTGGATTTGATTTATCAGAGACGTTAGCAAAGCAACATAGTAAATACGTCAGATAGGTCGATCACTGTGTTTAAATGTTGCAGTTAGGCTCAATCCCCACCTCCCCCAATCTGCATGTCTAAGTATCCTTGAGCAAACCCTAGGAGCCCCAAATCTCTGTGTGGATATGTATGAATGTTCGGCTGTGGATCACTTTCTGTCTGTAATATAAATGTATACTCAAAATATTTTTATTGCGGTATAAATAGCTATATTTTCATATCTAGCTGTGAAAAATGAACACTGTCTTAAGTCTGAAAACTATAATAATAATAATAATATAATCTGTTGAATGGATGTGTTCAGTGCTCCATGGTTGCTCCACAGTCTGCAGAATAAGGTATGTCATTATAAGATGTGATGATTCTGTCTGGGAAAGAGAGTTTCAAGAGCATCGATGTCAAGGTTGCATCAAGAATGGTTTCAAGATCTGCTCGTTTTAAACATCCCTCACACGTAAGACATCAAAAATGACCAATTATCATTTAGTTAACTATAACTCATCTGGCAGAAACAGTATCTTAAGCTCACATGTGTTTCTCCCCCATGTGAAGTAAATTAATTAAAGTTTTTTTTTTTCTATGCAAACACAGATAATTAAGGTTATTTTAATAGAAATGTATGATGATGGTCGACAGTTTAGAGTCGTCTCCCCATTTACTGAGGAATACATCAGGCTTGCTGTGCAAGGTGTTAACCTTAGAACCTAACACTTTCAGGATTTGTTAAGGATTTACTCAGGATATATAATATAAACCTCAGTAGACTCTCTTAAACACATGAATGTCTCCTAACACACAGAGTACTCAGGGAGATAACAGCGTGTTGTAAAAATGTGTGATGAAAGCTGCAGCTCAGTCTGGATCAGCTCCAGCGGTTCACTCGGCTGCTATCAGCATGTTTAGATACCACATCCTTCAGTGGATTCACACCCCGACACCCTCTGTAAACACACTTCTACACATTCCTGTGTGTGTGTGTGTGTGTATGTACATGCAGGAGGCTGCACTGCACGAGGAACTACATCCATCTGAACTTGTTTGTGTCGTTCATGCTGCGAGCCGTGGCCGTGCTGGCCAAGGACACGCTGCTCTTCTCAGCCGATGAAAACACAGACTGCAGCACGCAGCCATCGCTGGTGACTTCATGCACACACACATTTATTTTTACCGTTCCTAAGAGGAGCTTTCCTAAAATGAAAATAGACAGTCTAATATGATCTAATACAATTAGTTTGAACCATATGTATATGTATTAATATGTGTGTTCGTATATATATGTAAATATAAACACTACAGTGTACATATATGTATATAGATATATGCATGTGTAATGTATACACTACGGACAGTATATATGTGAAATATTGTATGTATGTATGTATAGATATATATATGTACAGTATGTATATGTTAATATAGATATACAAGTATGTGTATCTGTATGTATTTATATACAGCACATAACTGTTTAGCTTGCCTTTTTATTTCTTCCTATAGGCTGCTTGTATTCACTTTACTACTTTATTTTTTTTTCTTTTCTAATTTAAATTATTGTTATATTATTATATATATTTGTTTATGTGTACTATGGAGGGGCCTACCACTGAATTTCATTGTTCAAATCTGTATAATGACAACAGTTCCTTCAAGCTTTACTGTGTTCTCTATAAAAACCAGGAGAATCTTTGTCTTAGTATCTAAATTCAATATTTAATTATTTGTCTTTTTGATTCATGTCTTAAAAAACATTTATCATTACATTATTTATCATTACATTATTTATCATTACATTCAGCTTTACTGTTGTTGCATGTGAGTGTTAAAAACAAATATGTTGTTGTAGTGGGCTGTAAGGCCGTCTGGTGTTCTTCAACTACTTCATCATGGCCAACTTCTTCTTGGCTGGGTGGAGGGTCTCTACCTGCACACGCTGCTGCTCGTCATCCACAACTACTCCATCCGCCTCTCCATCTACATGCTCATCGGCTGGGGTAGGCAGCTCAACAGCAGGAGCTTGGGTCTTTCTTAGTGTGGTTCTGAATATTTTCTAACCACGTTGATGGCTGAAGTCAGGGGATTTGTACAGCCTGTTTCCAGCAGGGCGAGCACGATTTGTAGAAAGTATTTGAAATCATGGAAATTCACAAATATTCTGCAACGCATACCAATATTTATTTTTCTTTAATATATTACAATAGTTTAGTTATTAATAGTTAATTAGGGCCCAGCACGAAACGTGTGAGGTCCCTGTTGTTAAAACAGTTATTTATATGACTTCAGTGTAAATGCTCAGATCTGTACCAAACTTTACATGGTCAATAACAGTCCCATCCTGAAAACCTACATGAAAATATTCACTCAACGTCATAGGGCCACACACTGGTAAAAGGAATAAGCTGTTTCTAACAAAACATGGCCGCCTCACACCTCGACGCACTACACGTGCAAGGGCCCGCCCAACGCTGCTTGTTGTTATTTTTCTTGTCTTGATCACTTTTTATATGATGTACAGTACATCATATATTAGTACATATATATAAGATTTAAAAGATTAAAGCCACTATATGTAGAACCGTCTGACTTTATTTCCCACCAGTGGCAGCATCAGAAAAAAAACTAACGGCAACTAACAAAGGGAACACACAGACTAAAATACACAAGTGATAACAAGACACAGGTGAAAAGAGAGGCCCAGACAATCAAACAGGCGGGGAAACACACAAACAGGAAGTAAAGTAACACAAGACTGATGAGGAAGGATGCTTTCAAAATAAAACAGGAAATAATAAACAAAAACCATGACAAATATGAAGTTATAGCCAGCAGCTTGTTAGCTTAGTCTAGCATAGACTTGAAACGGGAAAACAGCAATCCTGGCTCGGGCTAAAGGTAAATTTATCCTCCTACCAGCAGCTCTAAAGCCCACTAAGTTATATGTTACACTTTGTTTGTTTGATTTGTACAAAAAAACAAAACAGTAGCTGTTTCCTTTTGTTACTTTGTGCCAAACTACGCTAACTAGCTGTAGCTTCATATTTACCACACGGGGACATGAGAGTGGTACCGTACAAAAACACTCACGTACATTGACACGTGCACAGACAGACAGACAGACATCATCATCTGGTGAAGCAGATCAGTGTATTGCAAGAAAGGTCTGGTCTTAAACAGTCTCCTGGCCTCTCAGTCCCGTTCTGTCTCAGCTGCTGCCACCTTCTTCCACCATCCATCACCACTTAACCAACGCTTCCCTTACTAATGCATTCCATTTAGCGCCAGCTGTTTCATGTACCTGTGTGTGTACAGTAGTCTCATAGTCCCTGCGTGGCACCTTGTGTGGATGTTCTGTGTCTGGCAGACGGAGAATCTAAACAGACTTTTCTCCTCTGTCTCCCAGGAATCCCTTTTGTTTTCATGGTTGCGTGGATCATATGTAGGATAAACATGGAGGACACGAGGTGAGTGTGCACGTCCTGCTCTGCACAGCTGCAAAATGTTTGCATTTAATAAACAACCTTCTTGTTTATTAAAATGCAAACACTGTTGTCAGCCACTAGAGGCTGACAACCTCTAGATTTCATGAAATTATATTAAGTGTTGCTTCCCTTCACAGTATAAATAGGATTACAGTATGAGTATGTTCATATGTCTGAAAGGGATCTTTGATTCTTTGTAATATTATCTTCACTTTTCTTCTAAAAAAATCTTGCTAACTTGAACCTTGCTAGCATGAAAGTACTCTCATTCGTTCGTGGCTCCCACATGAATCAGATTTACTCGCTCACCCTTTTGCCTGCCTTCCAGTTTGACAACCACTAATTTACAATGAGGCCCATTGGTTCCCCAAAAGAAAACATTTTGGAGAACCTTTAGGCAACAGACATTTGGTGTTTTGAGTCGGTCCTTTGATGGTTGTTGAAGGCATTATAGCAGCTTGTTAGTTTACTTAAAAGGAAGCCAGCTCTGGTTTTACAAATACTAAAAAACTATAAAAACTTCACAGATTTATTTTCTTATTTTCAGGTGTTGGGAGATGAACGACAACCCTGTCCCCAATAGACTGATCGACTGGCCCATCGTGGCATCTGTCAGTGAGTTTTGCTCCACATCTTATCATACTGTAATTTTTTAAAGAGTTCAGTAACTTTTTTATTTAAAAATGCACATTTTATATTATCAACTAAAGCACTTCATTGCAGTTGGAATTTATAATAATAACTATAACTATAAATAAATAACTATGAAACTATACAGTAGATTCACAAAACTATATAACAATTAACATTCAGCATCTTTTTTTGTGTGACTTTAATCAACCAGCTGTGTAAACTCAACAGTAACATCTGGAGACATTTTAATAACTTAATATGATATCTCAGTGCATGTGCGTCGGTCTTTGGCATCACATCTAAAAACAGAGATAACGTTTAGATAACGTTCAATCATTCAGCAGTTTGTTTCTAAACATGTTTGCAAGCAGATGATCAGTCAGAACACCAAAGCAAGATGTGGCGCTTGTGCCGCGGTAATAATGACGTATGTCAATGTCAAAACACTTTTATAAAAACATTATACATTAATATTTTCTACTTTCAATTACTTACAACATCTGCCCTGATCATAAATACCCAATAATCATTCATTTTCAGAATTTACCCTTTAAATGACAGTTTTTTACACAGTGCCATTGTTTTTTCTTAATGGCGAAAACAAAAAAAGTTTTAAAAAATGTTTAATGAATGCAAAGTGGATGTTTTAGAGCCTGGTATATGTCAAAGATCATGCACTTTTTTGTGCTGTGTCATATTACAAAGAAATATAGCTCTGGAGATGTTAAGGGACAAAAGAAAACTGCAATAAACAATTATACATTAAATTATTTTCCACTTTCAGGGACTTAAATCTTTTGACCAACATCTGCCCTGATCATACACCAAATATCATATCATGTATTTTTCATCATTTTAACCCTTTTAATGCCAGTTTGTTTACATGATGCCACTGTTTATTTAAAAATCAGTTCTCTAAAAGAAATTAAATTTCGTTGTTGTACTTTTACGATTTCACGTATTCTAAATTAGATCTTTGTGGTGTTGAAGACAGACATTTACTAACGGGGCTCTTTCTCCCTGTTTTGTGTTTCTCTACAAGATCAACTTCATTATCTTCATCAGCATCATCCGCATCTTGGTGCAGAAGCTGCGCTGCACTGACGTCGGAGGAAATGAGCAATCGCAATACAAGTACGCTCCCAGAACACCAGGACATATTTTACCTTTTATTTATTTGATTTTTACATTACGTTAGGCAACCATGGTGATAGCGCAGTACCTAAGCACATACTTTTGGCATGGGAGACGTTGGTTTGATTCCCGCTGCAACACATCCACCATGTGTTTCTGAGCAAGACACTTAACCCCTAGTTGCTCCAGAGGCGTGCGACCTCTGACATATATAGCAATTGTAAGTCGCTTTGGATAAAAGCGTCAGCTAAATCACTAATTAATTATCAAATATAAATAATACATTTAAATAAACATAAAGTCCACCTCACTCCGTCTTCGTTCTATGCCAGATGTGACTGTTACTAATCATACAATAAGCATGAAATATTCTGACATACTTTGGCTGTAAATGCAGTTTTTGGTTTTAAAAATGTAAATGTTGTGTCTTGTTTGTTGCTACTAGAGAACACTGTAAACTGTGGGTTACAATAACAATGTCCTGTTACTGTTAGCAAAGACCTGAATGCTTCTGGTAATTAAAACCAGATTTTTTTTTTTATAAACAGTTTCCTACATTTTTTTGGAGGAGACAAAGAACAAAATGCATTAAACACACTCCAACAACAAAAAAAAAGTCAATAACTGAAGCGCTTCAAAACACTGTTTGCACAGTACTGACTGTGTGTTACTTTAGCTGTGGGTTCCTGATGTCTGCGCACCTCTGTCTTATGTTCTGTAGACGCCTGGCTAAGTCCACCCTCCTGCTGATCCCTCTGTTTGGGATAAACTACGTGGTGTTCGTGTACCTGATGAAGCCGGCGGACAAAACCATGAAGCAGATCAAGATCTTCTTTGAACTTGGCCTCGGATCATTCCAGGTAAACATATTGTTGGGTTGTGGCTTCTGTCCGCAGAGCACTTCCAGATATTATTACAGTAACCAAAGCATACTGTGGACCTCTTTGTACTTTCTGAGGTATGTCGAATAGATCGTTTGTTGTCTTGGAGGTGAACCAGGAATAAGACAGAACTTTTACAATATTTAATAGACCGGATCCTCTTCATTGATTGTTAAGGGTTTTATTTAGAAGTCGTAAAAGTAGATAAACAGTATGATCTGTATTAATTGTTAAGACATTTCCTGAAGCAGTTTGTCCACATTTGGACCGACATGAACTCTTTTGATTGTTTGTTTTAGTCTTAATTTGTTTTCATTTGTGTTCATCTCTTGGTCACATTGAGGCTTTTAAAGGTCTGACTTTAAACCAAATCTGATGCTCAAATGTTCAGTTCTTAAGTGCAGATGCCCTCTAAAATGTTAATGTTTTGTAGGTAATATACAGTTGAAAACAAAACTTGAAAGTTATTGTCAGGAGCCTTTTTGTTAGTACAGAATGTGCCATTTTATTTTCAAATTGAAGCTCGTTTTGCAGAACTATAAGATGATGCTTAATCAGTAACAGTTGTGAATGTGTGTGTGTGTGTTTTAGGGTCTAATTGTGGCAATCCTCTACTGTTTCCTAAACAGCGAGGTGAGTCTACTCACACAGGTTTCCAGACATAATTTAGTGAATTAATTTTCAGCTTCACAGACACTAAACTCTTTGTTTGTGTATAAAAAGGTCCAGAGCGAGCTGCGGAGGACGTGGAGGAGTTTATCTCTCAAGCGTTACGTGGGACGGGAGTACCAGCTGCACGCCATGTCAGTGAGCCGAAACGGCACCGAAAACTCTTCTCAGTTTCCCAGGAACTCCAGAGCCCAGTCCATCCTGCAGACTGAGACCACCATGCTCTGACCGGGGAGAGAGATTGGCCTGTTTAAGTAAAGACATCCACAACTGATGCTCATATTTAGAGCGACTCAGTCGAAGTTCAAAGTCTTACTCAAGGACACTTTTATTGACATATCGCAGAAGTTTCTGAGGACTTCTGGTCGGACGGTGTATGCCTCCTGAAGATTTCTAACATCACTGCCCTTACAATGGTCTTCAACATTTTTTCAGTTCGTGACACAAATGAAACAGTGCCTGTTGAAACAATGCAGAACAACATAAACATAACACAAATATATATTCTCAGTTGTTAGATATTTCTAGGAGACAGCTGAGTGTATCAACTGCAGCGCTGTTGTTTTCATGCCAGCAGCAGATATATCATCTTTTTTAGGAAGGTCTTCAGCATTTACCAAAAAGATTACAAACATGCCCTAAAGAATTTATGCACAAGTATTATGATTTTACAAATGACTAAAAAAACGACATGTGGTGGAGAATTTTTAGATTTTGATGATTGTTTTTGAATTACAGTGAAGTGCAATTTATACTTCGGTGTCAAATCGACGGCGTAGCCCTGTAGCCTACACCTACGCCGTCCCCTACGCCGTCCCCTACGCTGTCCCCTACACCGTCCCCTACGCTGTCCCCTACGCTGTCCCCTACGCCGTCCCCTACGCCATCCCCTGACGTGCACCTCCTTCAAAATGTAACTACACGTCAAGTCGGTGCAGACTGTAAGGTCTGTGATTGGTCGGCTGGGTAGCCTCGCAATGCCTCCGAGCCGACCGGAAGTACCCCGCGCTTTAAAGTAACATTTACTAACGGCCAAAACGGCGGCTGTAACACAGTGAATCAATATATCTGACCATCACAACCCGGGCAAAATGACTCATTTCGCTATCAGACTTGTGATCCATTCGGTCAGTAACATTTGAAAAGGCCACACCAGCAGCTAAACCGGAAGTTAGCCTGCTCGTTACAGTATAAACAATCCAGTTGTTCAAGAAAAAAAGCTTTATGTAGCAGAAATACATTTCATGCTTTCCTCCCCTGGTCAATCATCTCACAACCCTTCAGATTTAGTTTGCAATCCCTTGTTTGCGTCCCGACCCCCATCTCCAGATGATAAAGAGCATTTTCATCTTGGAGTTGGGACTCATGTAAATAATGATTGTCCATTAATGTTTTTGTTTCATTGTTTATTTTATAACATGTATGTTTTTCTGCCAAAATACCACTGTGACCACTGTGTCTCTTGGGTCTGGGTGTCCAAAACTGTAGAACATTATGAACTCTTCAATATAGGAGAATTATTGCTTTTAAATGAATATACATGAATGAGTTAAATGCACTTCCCCAGTCCACACTTTAATTAGGGAGCATCTTCCATCATATCACAATCCTGAACTAAAAACCTACGACATGTGAAATTCAGTTACATGAAGAATATCTGCAAACAGACAGATCGGTCTGACCCTTTTCTGGGTTTCAGTTCTACTTAAAAACAGCCAAAAACATACCTGCCTTGTACAAAGAATGATTGTTTTGTCTTTCCTGTCTTGTTATTTACACAGTTGAGTGTATTAATGTTGATTATGTACATGAGAGGGAGACGTGTAAGCTTTTGAACACAACTGTAAACCTGGGACTCCGTATGTTTTATGTATAAAAGCTTTAATCAAGGAGACTGAGTCATTTGTTCTTTCTCCTGCATTGTGCAGTATGCGTATATTATAAAATATGTTTGATGAATATGTCTATATCTATTGCTGTTTTTGGCAATTATTCTTTCGCAACATGTAAAGAAATAACTGAAGAGTTGGAGGCAAAGAATGGGACAAGTTTAATCACCGCTCTAAATTAATGCACAGTAGAAACAGTACTGAATACGTCACCAGATAAGAAGATATTGCTCTCTAAAGTTTACTAATAAAGAAAAAGAAGCCAGACTTACTCATGTATTATGCATCATGCTCACATAATTAATTAAATATCAAAAAGTAATTGCCAAATATGGATGTTTATGTATGCCTTGCTAAATCTAAGGCAGTCTAATCTAAGATCCCTGCAATAAATAGCTTCATGAAGGTAATGTCCTGTTTGAGGTGCTTATACTTTAGCTTTATGATTATTTTGGAGGCTGTAGTTTGTGGTGCTGTCAAATAATTGTGTGTTTACTGAGAGGTGTTTTTACATCAATGAGGGTAGACTAATAGATTCTGAGAAACACACATAAACGTTTGTCCAACATACATTTTTACAGACTACATATCCTTTACGTATGTAAAGCTGGGCTATCTTTCTTCGTGATAATTTTGGTCTTTATTGGAGTAAGATATGGAGTTTATATATTCAGTTTTCTAAATCTACCACAAACTGAAAAGAAAACCACTGGTTTAAACTCTGCATCTACGCACAAACTTTTCTGTCCTTATCTAGTGTTCTTGTTTCCATTGGCAAGAGTAAGCGCTGCTGTGTGTTTATCTGCAGTGGACAGCTCACACTGACCCGCGCTATCAGACGCCGGAGGTCAAAGAGAGAGCAAGTTGCTGCACTTGTAAATAGAAGAAAACAAACTCAAGTGTGAAACTAATTTATTGTTGGTAGACTGTGTTTTTCTTTTGGAGAAGGGGTGATATTTACTTTGGCGAAATGCAGAAATGCGAAGCATTTCTGAGAGATATGCGTTATCTGGTCGTTTGTAAAGGTAAAAGTCAGTCAGCAGAGCCACAGACAGACTGATGACAGGCTAACTTAAATGGGAAAAGAGGAAATACTTAAATAACAACGTTTCTTTTCTCCTGGGAAATGTTTTATAAATTCACGTAGTCGGTGCTCACAGGTCAGTATTAGCTCAGGGACTGAAAAAAGAGCACTGTGATGTTAGTAGATGAATTTAGTCCACTGTAACTGTTCTGTTTTGACGTAGTGATAATAATATACAATGGTACAGTAACGTGAGGCATATTTACTCCTAAGGCCATATCTTCCATTGTTTGCAAGCAACTTTATTTAACAAGTCAACATACAGATGACTTTTAGAGCCAGTGTTGAGTTCACACAAGACAAATAAGAAAAAAGGTAAATGGGTACTTTAAACAGTGGGGGAATAAGTACATTTATGATGGTGCTGTACTTTTGTGGTCAAGGTGCTTGTACGTTTCTTGACTTTACATGTTATGTGACTTTATACTTCTAACTCCACCACATCTCATCTTTTCAATCCCCTACATTTATCTGACAGCTCTGGTTACTTTACAGATTCCAACTAATTTATCCCTTTCCTGTCCAGTGAAAACCATGTAGGCATATCTCCTGATGTAGTGATTTTGAATGTTTGTGATAAACTGCAGGATGAAGAGAAAATCCTCCTCCTTCTTAAGATAAATAAACTATTTAACCCCTATTTAACCCATCCAATGCATGTCTAGTCCTATGAAATGTGGCAACGTTTAAAAGCAATTCTCGGCAGGCAGGCAAAACTCAGCATAACACCGGCGGAGGCAGAATCAAGGGAGCTATGTGTCGGACGTGACAGAGAGACGCCGGCTGTCTTGGATATCAGCCGTCGGACGTACAGACATCGAGTTTTCCAGCATCCCAAGATCGGTAAAAGTGTGTTCCAGACATTTTCATTCAGGTGAGTGTCAAAGTATTAAATAAATAAATCAAACTAGACTCAACACTGTCTGTCTGGAGCGTTTCCCACAGACAGACTTTAACATTTGGGCGGGTCGCCCAGGTAACGTTTTATTTGGCGACCCCTTTTAGCATTTTTCAGAGAGACACATAGAGAGCTGTTAACTATTACTATGTTTTTATTTTATATACAACCAACAAGACTATAGACTGTAAGTTATATAAAAACAAGACGCGGACACAGTGGAGATTTTATAAGCAGGGCTGAGGGGGCCGAATCAAGATGGCGGTTGGTGGTGACTTTATACTTTTAACTCCACCACATCTCAGAGGCAAATATTGTTCTTTTCAATCCCCTACATTTATCTGACAGCTCTGGTTACTGTACAGATTACAACTATTTATCCCCTTCCTGTCCAGTGGAAACCATGTAGGCTACATCAGGTGAGTTTGAATGTTTGTGATAAACTGCAGGATGAAGAGAAAATCTTCCTCCTTCTTAAGATAAAAACTTTTTAACCCATCCAATGCATGTCTAGTCGTATGAAATGTGGCATTTCTGCACGGACTTTTCTTAAATGAGCCACTTGTTGCCAAAGTAAGTGGATAGATATCTTTGAAGAAGACCTTTCCCCCTAATAATTCACCATTGTTTACTAAACGTGAGTTGGCTTTTGCTTACAACAAATTCAACGATGGAAAACCCGGGCGAAGAGGAGCTCCTTAGGCTGGAAGATATGGACGTGGCAGTTATTAACCAAAAAACAAAACATAAGAGAGATTCACTCTCTGAAAATTATGAAGAATGCACTTCTTCTCAGAACACGCCGGTGAAACGGCCAACTAAAAGACCTGAAGGTAACCAAAAAGAGAACACACACTTTTACAAGGCTGTAAACGAGGAGCCAACACTCTGAGCTAACATACACTATAATTACAGCTGTCTTTGGGAAGATAAATGAAAGAGCTGACCAAACTGATAAAGCTGTCCACTACAATACTGTTAAGATAGACGGTCGTTGGACTTTTGCCATAAGGAAGTAGTGGGTTTGAAAAAACAACATTGCTCTCAGAGACAAATGTGAGCAACTCCAGAAAAAAGTCAGAGATAGAACTTAAAGTCAATGAAGTCTATTGTTACAGCCAACGTTATAACCCCAGCCTTCACGGCGGTCCTGAAAAAGAAGAGGATAACATCCGATCACGAGTCCAAGACATCTGTCGGGCCGTGCCGAGTGTCTCCGAGTCCGAGAAGGTAGTAACTACAATAGATGTGGTTCATAGAATCGGCAGACCCAAAGATGGAGGACCCAACCAGTCGGTGCGACTGTAATCATCAGGTTCCTGTCACGAACGGCCGGAGATTTGTTGTGGAGAGGATCTAAGAACAACAATGACCTGAAGAACAACCGGCTCCACTTCAAAGAGGACCTGACTTCAGATGACAGAATCACCCGCTTATGGCCAGCTGTGGAGGCAGCAAGAAAGAGAGGAGAAACGGCATACTTTGTGGGAAATAAGGCATTCATAAACGGGAAGGAAATTAAAATGGACTGACAGAAAACCACTCTTCTTCTTAAAGGGCAACACAAACAAGGTCAGGTACTACACAGGACTTCCATGCTTTGCCATTTTATTGTCATTGTTCACCAATGTTAAGTGTTTCCTGCCAGTTTCCAAAAAGTTGTCATCCTTTCAAATGCTTTTGTTGACACTCATACGTCTGAGGCTTGATCTTCCTGTACAGCACCTTGCCCATCTCTTTAATGTTTCACGTGCAACTCTTTCCACTGCCTTTAATGACACCATAGATGTTTTGAATGCGCGGCTTAATCCATTGGTGTACTGGCCAGAGAGGCATTGCTTACAAGCCACAATGCCACATCAATGTTTGGAAGCTTTTGGTAAACGTGTTGCTATTATAGTCGAGTGCTTTGAAATACGCACAGAAAGACCGTCAAGTCTAAAGGCACGTGCGCAGGCCTTTTCTCATTACAAAGGTACACACACCATGAAATACCTCATTGGTATTACACCACAAGGTGCCATATCATTTATTTCCAAGGGATGGCGTGGGAGTGCCTCCGACAGGCACATAACTGAGAACTGCGGCCTTCTGAACAAACTGTTACCTGGTGGCACTAGCTAGCTGATCGAGGCTTCGATGTCAAGGATCGTGCGGGGTTGATGTGTGCAGAGGTCAAAGTTCCTGCGTTCAATAAAGGAAGATGTCAACTCGATGCTAAGGATGTGGAAAACACGCCAGCGATGGCACACCTGAGGATGCGTGTTGAAAAGGTGATTGGCGGTATGCGCAACAAGTACACAATGTTACATAAGAGAATACCAGTTAGCTCGTTACTGCCATGTGAGGGGGTGGAGACGACACTTCTTGACAAGATAGTGAATGTATATTTCTGAACATGTGTCCCAGTGTGGTTGTAAACCCAGATGAAAATGAATAATGTGCCTGTTAAAACTGTTTCATTTTAATGTTGTAAATATGCATATTATTGTTGTAGACATCTATATCACTATTGTAGATGTATATTAGTTTTTATGACATTTTGTATACCTAAATACGTCTATTGAAAACAGATGATACAATACGAATATGTGGAAACTGGTTTATAATAAACAGTTGTGTTTTTTTTAGGAGTGGAAATTTAGCTGAACTTTTCCAGTGATGAATGTAAGTTTGTGTGATGCTTGGCTCTGGTGTGAAGGTAGGACTTTTGAGCATCAATCTCATGCTCTGTACCCCACCTGTTCTGGGTTGCACTTTTGTGTTTTAACAACTATCGGGGCTGGCTTTTCCAAACTGGTGGCAAAGACTGCAGGTATGTTTGAGGCAGTAATTCTTCCTGTCTGACTTGCATACCAAGCATACACTCACCTAAGGGATTATTAGGAACACCTTTTCAATTTCTCATTAATGCAATTATCTAATCAACCAATCACATGGCAGTTGCTTCAATGCATTTAGGGGTGTGGTCCTGGTCAAGACAATCTCCTGAACTCCAAACCGAAAGTCAGAATGGGAAAGAAAGGTGATTTAAGCAATTTTGAGCATGACATGGTTGTTGGTGCCAGACGGGCCGGTCTGAGTATTTCACAATCTGCTCAGTTACTGGGATTTTCATGCACAACCGTTTCTAGGGTTTACAAAGAATGGTGTGAAAAGGGAAAAACATCCAGTATGCGGCAGTCCTGTGGGCGAAAATGCCTCGTTGATGCTAGAGGTCAGAGCAGAACGGGCCGACTGATTCAAGCTGATAGAAGAGCAACTTTGACTGAAATAACCACTCGTTACAACCGAGTTATGCAGCAAAGCATTTGTGAAGCCACAACACGCACAACCTTGAGGCGGATGGGCTACAACAGCAGAAGACCCCACCGGGTACCACTCATCTCCACTACAAATAGGAAAAAGAGGCTACAATTTGCAAGAGCTCACCAAAATTGGACAGTTGAAGACTGGAAAAATGTTGCCTGGTCTGATGAGTCTCGATTTCTGTTGAGACATTCAGATGGTAGAGTCAGAATTTGGCGTAAACAGATGGATGTTTTCTTGGCACACTTTAGGCCCCTTAGTGCCAAACGGGCATCATATAAATGCGACGGCCTACCTGAGCATTGTTTCTGACCACGTCCATCCTTTATGGCCACCATGTACCCATCCTCTGATGGCTACTTCCAGCAGGATAATGCACCATGTCACAAAGCTCGATTCATTTCAAATTGGTTTCTTGAACATGACAATGAGTTCACTGTACTAAAATGGCCCCCACAGTCACCAGATCTCAACCCAATAGAGCATCTTTGGGATGTGGTGGAACGGGAGCTTCGTGCCCTGGATGTGCATCCCACAAATCTCCATCAACTGCAAGATGCTATCCATCAATATGGGCCAACATTTCTAAAGAATGCTTTCAGCACCTTGTTGAATCAATGCCACGTAGAATTAAGGCAGTTCTGAAGGCGAAAGGGGGTCAAACACAGTATTAGTATGGTGTTCCTAATAATCCTTTAGGTGAGTGTATTTACGCTGTTGTGCACATCTCAATAGCTGATGCCGGATCATCAGTCACATTTGCAGCATTCCTCTATTTCTCACAGTGTAGTTGGAAAGCTGAAAAGTCATGGGAATATATTCTTTTATCACACAGAGATGTTGCAAGGGACTTGAACACTGCAGAGGGCTGTACTGTGTCTGTGTACAGTGTGTAATAGTTCTCCATCCCTGACAAACCAACAGCCTTGCTATGCTGGTCAAGTGTAGTTGGGGGAATGTTCCTTCTTTGGCACAACTCCTTATGCCTGGCGCGGTTATGCGCTGGTCAAGAACATTTTTTTTTTTTGCCTAGCAGATGAGGTGTTGTCAATCTTAATACCCCACTTCAGCTGTTAATGTATTCTCTATGTAAACCTGCTATGTTTGCTTCTTCAAACTTCACTACAGTTTGTTGTTTAAGGGTTTGTTTTTTTTTTATCGTTAGCCTATACAAGCTAGTGCTGTATAATGACAAATACGACAGTGTTTTTTCCGTTGACAGGCTAAAAACTCTCCATGTTCCCAACCATTGGTAACTACGCTCAAATAAATAAATCATACAATCAACCGTATCCTACGAGGTAAGACATCGTGTGTTGCTTGGTTACCGGTGTTGGTTACCGGCAATTCTCGGCCTGCCTGCCGAGAATTGCCGGTAACCAACACCTTGCATGAACCTCACGGGTGCTTACGTCATTGACGCTGAGAGAAGAGGTGGATGCAAATCTGGGCAGGGAGACTAAAAAAAAATTTCATCTGACGAATTATGCATCTTTAGGTCCTTTTCAGACACTTTGCTGTGCTCATAGATCAAACGCAGTTATTATCAAATATGTTTACAGAATGTCAAGGAACAAATACTTCTGCTAAGTGTATTAAAAATATTAAATACTCTAAACGTTCATTAAATATATACTTCGAATCATTTAGCACCATTTATGAACCCCACAAAGAATATTATAGCGTTTAAAAGCAGTATTTGGAGGTGCGTGCAATTCTCGCCAGGCAGGCAAAACTCGGCATAACACCGGCTTGTGTTAGTGGCCTCACAATATGGCGGATACGCACTCTCGTACACTGCGTGATGACGTCGGTTGGTTGCCATCCTCAGTTATGGTAAGAAAGTACATAATAAGTCGTTATTTGGTTGATAGATATGTTTTCCCCCGTATTAATCTGTTAAGCATCAATCTATGTCAACATTACCTCGAGTTAATAAATAGCGTCAAAATCTTTAGCAAGCTTTATAAGCTAATGCGGCTAAAAACATGCTAGCTTGCTAGCTAGAAGTTCACGTTAGCCAGCTATTGGCTAACTGCTAGCTTAAATCACAATTTTCAGATGTTTTGAGGTTGCATTTTTTATTAGAGAAGTAAAGTAATACTGGACTTTTAAACACTGAGCTGTAACTAATTAATTTATCAGGACATAATTGTCTTATGTATGGGTGGTAACTTAATAATTTTGGTAACTTGCTACTATTCCTCCTAAAAGTCTAAAAAAAATAATCTTTGAGGTTGAAAAAGAGTGATGTTTTTTCAGAATATTATATTATCAGCGTCTTCACAGCGAAGTTATTCTTGTGTGCAGTCTGAGAGATGTATAATCCACGTTGTTTGAGACAGGTGAGCCTTGTTTATGAACATTAAGCTGTGCAATGGTTGGAGAGCTGCTCTGCTCTCTGTGTTGGGGAAGTCTGCATGTCTGATTAAGCTAAATGGAGAATTGCCAGTATTTTCTTTTACAGATTTTGTCATCTGTTGTATTCAGATATTTTTGCATACGCTGATCTGCACATGGTGATCTTTTTTAGCCATTTTCACATGTTGTAGTTACTTCTGCATTTGGGAAAAACTGAGCCATACTGTATTTGTACCTGTATACATGTGAGGACCTTCAATGAAATAGTGCATTCCCTATAGCTATCTCTAACCTGAGCCCTCACAACAGCACTCACCCTAACCTTTGCGTTTTAAATTAAACCCTAAAGCCAAATCTAAACTCTTAAATAGCTCTTTTAAGAAGAACTGAGGGCCAAGGGAAATGGTGTCACTTTCCAATGTCCTCACTCTAAAGGACTAAAACTTAATTTAACACAAGGGCACACACATCCACTCACCTGAAACAATAACACACAGTCCTCCTGTGTCCTCCTCTTCTCCTTCACCTCTATATTTTCAGTTAGCCTCCGTCTGCCTCCTCCTCATTTGGCCCTTCTTTCAATCTGTGCTCTTTGACTTTTCCTCCTGTGGTACATGTTCTTCTTTCTCTTTGTCTTCTTTCCATCTATCCGTCCTTCATCTCACCTCCATATCTAAGTCCTACTGACTGTCAAGGCATGCCTCATGCTTCTCTGGTGTTTGTGTAGTTGGCTATATTAGATCCACACAAATATCTAGCTGTTGAGTAGTAGCCTCCTGCTCATGGTGCACATGGGGAAAGCATTCGCTATACTAGTGTTAAAGTTATATTTTTCTGGGTACAAAGTCTAATTTCATTTCTTTGTAAAAGAAAATGATTAGGTGTGTAAGTGTAGAGGTGGGTACTATATAACATTTGCTTTCAGTGAGTCTCATAAAGGGCCAAAATTATTAGCCCCTCTTATGAAAACTACAAACTTTGTCTCATTATACGACCCTGTGTTGTAAAATGACAAATAAATCTACCCTGTGCATATGGGATTGGGACACACTCCCACCGGGTTGGCATTGGATTCTCTTGTAATAGCATAGTATTACATTTACTCATTTAGTTGGCGCTTTTATCCAAAGCAACTTACACACTGTCGCCACCCACTCAGTTTTGCAACTGGTCCGGTTTGTTTTTGATAAAGGCAAAGGCAGAAAAAAAGGTCCTGAAATTGTAAACAAAAGTCACGAGGTGTAAACGTTGTTCGATTAGTTTCCATAAAATCAAACCCCTCCAAATACTCACATGCTACAGTACTTTGATATACTGTTGACGCAGTTTTTTTCACACAACACCGCTCAACAGATCCAAATCATTTTCTTTATCGCTAAATATTTACATAATCAAGCTCCATCAATTTAAGCTCCAGGTTGTTCTGAACACACCAGCTGTTCAACCTCCTGTCTGTATGAAGACTTATCACCGTCCTGAGTGAGGCAGATGAGTTTTCTGCAAACTTCAGGAGTTTGACAGATGGATCTCTTGAGGTGCAGTCGTTGGTGTAGCCTCACCTGCTGACTCATTTCGTCGTGAGTCCAGGTTTTTCCCCTACTAGTGGACATTTTGGTTGAAAATGTGCCTTATAATTATTCATTTAGCTGACGCTTTTATCCAAAGTGGGAGGAAACATCAGTGTGAAAGATTTGCTGAGTAAAGAGACCAAGTTAATAAACAATGTACCTAAACACAGAAAGGTTCAGACCAGTTTATAAGGCCAAGATACATGTGTAGATAGTACTTGTTCAAGGTTAGACGTCAACAAGAGGCAGACACACGTCACCATTTCTCTGCGCTCTGATTCATTTTAATTTCTTTGTCTCTGCAGGATCCAATCTTACACACTGCAGGACTCACTACTTACCACCACACAAGTGTGAGAGTCTAATTACTGTGATAGATTTTAGGTGATTTGAGGTAATTATTGTCTTTCAGGTCATTGACCCCACACCAAGATGCACAGTTGGTCTCCTGCTCTTCATGTCAAAGGTCACGCGGGGCTCCGGCTGACACGGCAAGTGAGATTTATTCTGCGTTTCTTCATGGTAATGTTGAATTTATTAAGGATTTTTGTAGGGTGTAGTTTAGGTGTCTTTCTGTCTATTTAAAGTTGTTGGTATAAATAGTGTGGACACAATAATAGAAACACCCGACAGCATAAACAGCACTGCAACCTTCAGCCTCCAAACTGCTCATAAAGTTGAAACAGTTTGAACAAAAGCTGAACATTTTAACCTTCATGATTGTAGGATGTATTGCAGGACTGCTGCATTAGACTGCAGTAATTTTAGTTATGTAATAAACTGGCAGCTGAGTGTGTAAACATAGGGGACGCTCCAGTTTTGATTTTCACAGTTGCTTCAAATGTGCAGTTCCCACTAGATGGCACCAAAGTCCAGTTTAAAATTCAACAAATCTTCCACGTCAATGCTTCACAATTTCCCTTCAACTCAGGCAGCCCGAATTAATAAGTGCATGTTACATTCCCAAAATTTCCATAGCCTCAAAACACATTTTTGTGGTGGTTTTGATTCAGTTTTTTTTGCTCAGCAGAAAATAAATATTTGCAGAAGCTTGAAAAAACATTTAAAGACAAAACTTTGGGTTAGTGGCAGATGCTATTACTGAGAGAAAATATTTATTTTTCAACATTTGAATTATATTTCTTGCTGCTTTAGGCTGACACTCAACACAATTGCAGAACTTATTAACTTATTCGCATTGAAAAATTCCATCACATAAAGATGTATTACTTTTCTCTATTCTTCTGTTATTATGTAACTTGCATTTGTTTATTACATATTTATATATTTCTACATCTATTTATGTCAGCTGTATGTCTGTCTGCGTGTAGCACCTTAACACCAAAGCAAATTCCTTGTATGTGTAAAACACTACTTTGCAATAAACCTCCTTCTGACTCTGATGAAGAAAATATCTGTTTTAACCATTTAGTTTAGGGTTTGGTCTATTCCTACGGAGTTACCTCTTTAAGGAAACCAGGGGAGTTTCCAGGCTCTTGAAACGTTGGGGGCACAGTCCAGCCCAGAAATTGCTCATTTGGGGAAGTACAACACAAGAAACAGCTTGAGCAGAGGGGGAGGGAGTGGGTGCTGTAAGAGATGTGATTGGGCCTGCCTAATGTCAGTATTGGCCATTTTGAAACATTTAGGCCTATATAAATAAATAATTGATTTGTAGCCTACTCGATGAGACGAGCGCACTGCTCTTCATCAGAGGAAGAAAGCCGAAACAGAAAACACTCTGATCAGACATAAATATCACCACAAATGTTCACTTAAGCCCCTCCGATAAAGTGCAGTTCACAGCAGTATGGTGTTGAAGCATCCTGGAAACAGTTAAACAGTAGTGTCTCAGAGCGAGGGGGACGGAGACAGCAGGACACTGAGCGACAGGTGTCTGTATCGCGGTCAGGTGTTGTGATATTCACTCTCACTACTTTGCGGCGACTGTAACCGTTAATACATTGACTAGACACTGGCCCGACAGCATTTATATTTAAATGTGTTGATAACAAGTTTGCTGGGTACAATTCAGAAGACGTGGACAAGCCCTGAAGCTGCGAGCAGTGCGCTCTCTCTCTCTTCTCGTGCTCTCTCTAAACCCAGGCAGGCTGAGTAACGGTGGGGGGTCACGATATTGGATGAACTTCAAACTAAATGTACTAATATAATTGCGAGTAACCTCCGTTCATTGAAGACCTGAGAGACAGGCTGCGGCATGAAGATTATTGCATATTAACATGGAAAATATTTTGTTGCTGTTGTTGAGTTACATTCGGGGCTACATTCAAAACACCCGGGGGGCTAAAGCCCCGTAAAAATGGCCTGGCGACGCTGTTGGAGGAAACTAACTCATCAAAGTTAGTAACAAGCTTCTGTTTTATATCCCCATCTTCTTTAGGGTGTCTATGTCAGTTAAGGCAGAAGTAAATTTCAAGGATTAGGTTTGATTAAAAATGTTTATAAATGTGTAAGTGCTGTAGCTTTAAATGACTCCAGTACACACCTGATGGGCAAAGATCATAAAGAAAACAAATAAATAAAATAACTTCATGCTTCATGATTTGGAGTACAAAATGTTTATTTTATTTTTATTTTTTACATGTTTGAGCATGCATGTTTGTTGGAAGAAAGAATGCATGTGACTTCAGGGTGATTCATTATTGAATGCACATTGCGTACACAGTTGAGGCCAAAATTATTAGCCCCCCTTATGAAATTATACAAAAATCTTGATTTCTCCATGGAAATGACGAAAGTGTTTAGTGTATTTGTTTCTAAAATAACAAAGACTACATGTCCACTAAGTTTGATTAGGATATGTTATTGAAGCGTTGAGTTGAAACAAGAAAGGGCAAAAATGAGACGTCCAAAATGATTAGCCCCCAGGCCTAAGTATAGTGTACCTTTCTGAGCCACAACTGACAATAACCTCTCCTGAGGGATTGTGGCCCATTCTTCCATTGCAATTGTTCCAGCTGGTCCAAATTGCGTGGTTTCAGAGCACGGACATTCACTTTGAGCACCTGCCACAGATTCTCAATAGAATTGAGGTCTGGGCTCTGCGCGGGCCACACCAGGACCTTGGTTTAGGTATCCTTCAGGAACTGTTGGACCGATTTCGATCCAACAGTTCCTTGGCTCATTTCGATTCCCTGAAGCTCACCACGATAAAGAGCCCACACAACTGTGTTCCTTTAAACATCAACTCCAGAAGAGGCCAGTGATTGGCAATGATGCAACGTACAGCGGCGCTAGACACTGTGAAACGCATCAAGGTTATTATCGTAAACGAAGACGAACGAAATAACGAAAACTAGATGAGAAAAAACATTGTCGTTAACTGAAATAAAAATTAAAACAAAGCTTTACAAAAGAAACAATAACTAACTAAAAAATATGTTGTAGGTTTGCAAAACTAACTAAAAGTAACTAAAATGAAAGAGTAAAAGTCCTTAGTTTTCGTTTATTTATTTCAGAGGACCGAAGCCTACACTTCGAGTGGACATGAAGCTGGGGGAACTGACGTTGCAGGCAGTTTGTCTTGCCGGACCGGCAGTTTAGAGGTGCGAGCGGTGATTAGCCAATGGTAAACTCCGATAGGCACCTGTTGGTGTGTTATGCTTTTGTCCTCCGCTTGAAGGGCTGGCACGCAGCGTGTCGTGTGGCTGTCCTGCCACGATTGCTTTATCCATCAAGAGAGCCCGGGGTCAGGGCGGCGTCTGGCCGCAGCGTAGCAGCTGGCGACCGATGTTATGAGTAGAGACCCATGTAACGTTATGGGGATGCTAATTTAGTCGGGGAGACCCAGGTAGGGATCAGCTGGTAGTTGGGGGAGACCCAGGTAGGGATCAGCTGGTAGTTGGTGGGATTTGAACATGTTTTCTATTATCTTATGTAGAGACGTGTACAAGATAATATGAATGCAACAACTGTACAGAGCTGAGTTTAGTTTAGTGTGCAGGTAGTGAGTCACTGTCTTGGTGGTTTTTCTTTCTGATGGTCTGGCTTAGAGCTCATTCTGCATGTGTGATGAACAGCCTACATTGATTGTGTGCTCCCCTTGTGCTGGGTTAATGTGCTGGTCATTATATTTACTGCTAGTGTGTGTTTATGGGCTCATTGATATCTCAGCCAACCTGTCTCTTTGTGCTTTTAACATAGAATCTATTTTTTGATTAATACAGGTTTACATTTTAATATAGCATAACTCTTTTCCAGTTAGACTTGCCTTCAGGGTGCTAGGGACCTGTTCTTTGTGGCTTCAAGGGGGGCCTACACTTCTTCCTATTTCTTAGCTGTCCATCACCTCCATTAATTGTATTTCATCTATTTAACCAAGAATGATGATGTAATGAATTATTTCTTGGGACCACTGGGTAGGATTAGGGTAGTTTAGCTCTTGGGGTTTTCTGTATGTAGGTTATAAATTATACTGTAGATGTAGGATGTGCTTCATATATTTGTAGTATTTATTTAGACAATGGGTTAGTACTTCAAACATATATATCTATATAGATCTATATAGATATATGCTTAGTGTTTGAGCCCCTACAAGCTTAAAAAGGTGCCCCTTTTCACAAATCTGATCTTGTATTTTAATTTTTGTGAATAAACTAAACTGAACTGAGCTTGGTATCCTGCAGGGACAAAGACTAACACTAAAACTAATAAAAACTAAACCAAATTCGCAAATTCATGTTAAAAAGTAATTAAAACTAAACTGAAATTAAAAACAAAATTTCAAAACGAAATAAAAATAAAAACTAATGAAAAATCCAAAACTATTATAACCTTGCTTATCATGAGCCTCCACTATCTTCTTTCTGAGATCAAGACTGATTTCCTTTGTCTTTGGCATGGTGAGTAAAAGTAGTCTTTTCAGTAGCTCTATATTTAATATAAAGCAAGCCTAAAAATTTATTCTATATTCCAAAATATACCAAAAGCTACTAAATAGCATTGGTGAGTGTTTGATTATATCAAATTGTATCAATGCTGCAAACATTGGGAAGAATTTTAGGAAAATGTTCCATAATCAGCGGCGGTTCTAGACCAATTTTGTTAAGGGGGCCAGGCTGGGGCCAGTTGTTTTGTGAGAGGGGCACATTCAATCTGGGACAAAAGAGACAAAGGCAAATGTTCAAGCTTTCAAAATGTCTTGTTTAGTATATAATGTAATGTTTTAGTTACTTACAGTTATTTGTTTCAGTAATAGGATCTTTTCAGTAACTTTAGTTATAGATTTATTAAATTACTTTATACAAAAAAAACCCTTCCTGTTAACTTCAGGTCAAGTTACAGGACATTCTTTGATGCAACTCTTCTTTGTAAGGCTTAATGAACAGTAGAAGCTCTAGTGTACTAGACAGTCTCACAGTTTGTATTTTGTATCCCACTATAACAACAAACTTCTCCACATTCACTTATTGACACACTTGTATTGGTAATCCTTATTGGTTCAGTTCTTTATCAATGCTCTTATCAGTCCTATTTATTACTAAATAATTGCATTTTAATAAACTTTTTTATTAACTAAATGTTGTTTTTAAAGCAGCAACAGGATTTACAACAGCAACGTCACTAATAGCTCACTGGAAACAATTCTAACATGTCAGTAAAATAAATCCTATTCCTGACATCAACATACTGAGTGAAGTTTAGAAAGAATGAACAGCTCTTTCCCTCCTGTCCTCCTCCTCCCTCTGCTGCTGCTCGTAGAAAGTAGTCTATCTCAGCCACCAGCTGAGTTTATAATGTGTCATATTTTAATGTACGTGGCAAACTAAGCTGAACAGTTACTAAAGACAGACAGCTTTCACTTTAGCTTGTTTGTAACAATAAGCTCTTATCTTAACTTGCGCTGTGCTTGTGTAAAACCAAAATACAGCTGCCTTGGATGAGAGATTAGGCAGATTACAACATCCTGTTTTGCATGTTTATCTCTCTGTTAGATTCCATTCTCTTCTTTCTGAGTGTTCATGAACCGACTCACTGTTTTAGCCACACCCTCGACCTTGTTTTGGTATATGGTATTGAAATTGAACATTTAATAGTGTTCCCACAGAATCCCTCTTTATCTGACCACTGTTTGATAACTTTTGAGTTTGTATTGCTGAACTACACGCCATTGGGATAAAATTTGAGGATGCCATCAGCTTTAAATTCATTATCAAGTCACAAAGTAACAGAGGACTCCTATGCTAATTTCAGTCCCTCCCAAATCGATCATCTTGTTGATAGTGCTGCAGGCTCGCTGCAAATGACACTCGACTCTGTAGCCCCTCTAAAAAAGAAAGTAATAAAACAAAGGTATAATACTGAAACAAATAAAAAATATTTGCTAATTAAAGCAATATCGCTTGAGAGGAATTGGCGTTCCACCAAACTGGAAAATTCTCGTTTAATTTGGCCTGATAGTCTTAAAACGTTTAGGAAGGCCCTCCGTAATGCCAGAGCAGCTTACTACTCGTCATTAATAGAGGAAAATAGGAACAACCCTAGGTTTTTTTTCAGCACTGTAGCCAGGCTGAGAGTCACAGCTCTATTGAGACATGTATTCCCATAGCTCTCAGTAGTTACGACTTCATGAAATTCTTTAATGATAAAATTACAACTATTAGAAACAAAATTCACCAAGACCTGCCCTCAACTGGCACCAACTTATCTCCAAACTCAGGAACCTTAGAAACAGCTGTCAAACCAGGTTTAGACTGTTTTGCTTCCCTCAATCTTTACCAACTAACTTCAATAATTTCTTCATCTAAACCATCAACCTGCCTCTTAGACCCCATCCCAACTAGGCTGCTTAAAGAAGTTTTACCCTAGTCAGCACTTCTATACTAGATATGATCAATCAATCTTTATCAACAGGCTATGTACCACAGTACTTTAAAGTAGCTGTAATTAAACCTCTTCTGAAAAAGCCCAAACTTGATCCGGATGTTTTAGCCAACTATAGACCTATATCTAACCTTCCATTTCTCTCTAACATCCTTGAGAAAGCAGTCGCCAAACAGCTGTGTGACTTTCTACAGAGCAATTGTTTATTTGAGGATTTTCAGTCAGGATTTAGAGCTCATCATAGCACAGAGACAGCACTGGTGAAAATTACTAACGACCTCCTTATTGCATCAGACAAAGGACTTGTCTCTGTACTGGTTTTATTAGATCTTAGTGCTGCATTTGATACCATTGACCATCAGATCCTATTGCAGAGACTGGAATATTTCATTGGCATTAAAGGAACCACTCTAAGCTGGTTTAAGTCCTATTTATCAGATCGATTTCAGTTTGTACATGTTAACGATGAGTCCTCCATGCATGCCAAAGTTAGTCATGGAGTTCCTCAAGGATCTGTCCTCGGACCAATCCTCTTCACTTTATATATGCTTCCTTTAGGCAATATTATCAGGAAATATTCCATAAGCTTTCATTGTTATGCAGATGATACTCAGTTATATCTATCGATCAAGCCAGATGAAACTCATCAGTTAGCTAAACTTCAAATGTGCCTTCAGGCTGTTAAAACCTGGATGACCTGTAATTTTCTCATGTTAAACTCAGATAAAACTGAGGTTATTGCTCTGGGGCCTAAGCACCTCCATGACGCATTATCTAAAGATATACAGTGGGTACGGAAAATATTCAGACCCCTTTAAATTTTTCACTCTTTGTTTCATTGCAGCCATTTTCCAAAAATCAAAAAAGTTCATTTTATTTCTCAGTAATGTACACTCAGCACCCCATCTTGTCAGAAAAAAACAGAAATGTAGAAATTTTTGCAAATTTATTAAAAAAGAAAAACTGAAATATCACATGATCATAAGTATTCAGACCCTTTGCCGTGACACTCATATTTAACTCAGGTGCTGTCTATTTCTTCTGATCATCCTTGAGATGGTTCTACGCCTTCATTTGAGTCCAGCTGTGTTTGATTATACTGATTGGACTTGATCAGGAAAGCCACACACCTGTCTATATAAGACCTTACAGCTCACAGTGCATGTCAGAGCAAATGAGAATCATGAGGTCAAAGGAACTGCCCAGTAACACAAATGTACAGTTGAGAAAATTATTAGCCCCCCAGGAAGGACTTTGGCGGTTTTGGGGGGGCCAACATGGGCTGTAACACAGAAAAATTTCCTTTAAGAGGCAGAAAACTCAACCGGTTGGGGGTGAGAGAGAGAGAGCACCTTAACATCCTGCAGAGATTCTGTCAGACCTGGGCCCTGACAGTAAACACAGCCAAGACTAAGATAATGATCTTTCAGAAGGAACACTAACGAACCAGCGGTATCGATGACCCAGGATAACGACCCCACTGAGGTTAAATAGCTGAGTTTCCCTGCCAGTCAGTCAGAACTGAAGAAGTCCTTTGGATAAGGGACGAAACGTCTTCCAGTAGCTTCAACCAAGTCCAGTTGCCCTTCATTTTAACCTTCGTTGGATAACTATGACCTGGATGACTGAGAATCTTCATAGACATATAAAGGTGTTGTGTGTATGTGTGAACATGTCTCAACCAGGGTTCCCGCTGCTCCTTAAAAAGTCTTAAGAGGTCTTAAATTCAAGGACATTAAGGTCATAAATTGTCTTACATTTCCCTCAATGCTGTAGGTATTAAATTTGCTAATGGTGCGTTTATTGCTGGTGGGAAAATTTATCACACACAGTGGCCTATTGTAAAACATCTAATTAGGGTGTATTTGTTTGCTTAACTTACTATTAGACAATGTGAGACCCCACCATTAATATAAGTTTTGTGTTATGCTTACATTAGCTGCCGAGGTTGAAGTCTGAATGCATCATATTTTGTTTTCGTCTTTTGTGGCTGCAAGATGGGGAGATGCAAGTTTAATGAAAGGCGGTTGGAGGTAGACATGTTTCAGAGGTTACGTGTGAGGCTGTGCTTATGTCTGCGTTGTTAGTACGTAGCACACCTGAAAGTCCTGACTCCTTCGCAACTTCTCAGCTTTGAGTGCTGAGGTGACACACTGAGCAGGCACCATTCATTCATATCAAATGATGACATATTGCAGCAAGTTTGCCGCTATTCGGAATATGCATAGTAATTTACCTGTTATAGGAATTGTCTCTATCGGTCAAAGATATTGTTTCAACACTTTTTTGGGTCTTAAATTATGTTTTGTTGAGGTCTTAAACAGTCTTAAAAAGCATTGAATTTGACTTTAAAATTGTGCGAGCACCCTGTTAACTCACATTACAGCCTGCACACTGTGCGTTGGCCCACTGGATGCTGTTCAGGGTATTTCTGAGACAATGATATTCTTGACGATGTGAGAAAATTCTGAAAAATATTTGGATGTAGAACAATAGCTGTTGAGCTCTCCTCGCGTGACTTTGGCTCCACGTACTCAACCAGGTGCTTCTGCTTCTTGTGGCATTGCCCATTTTGCTGTTTCAGTCTTTTTGCACTTGTTACATATCACTGTGGTTTGTTGTTTATCTGATCTTTTGTAACCAAACCACTTTGACACTACTGAATTTGCCCCCTCTTCCACTGTGCAGACGTTGGCAGTGTTACTTTCACTTTCAGCCATGCTTGTTGTTGCAGCGTGTAACGGTGTATTGTCAGTATGCCCACAAGTCAGAATATTGCCGTTTTCACAAACCCAATTTTTTTTGAATGTATTAAAAGTAATACCAATATGGTATGGCGTGCACTTTCCCAGGATCTCATGACATATTATTCTTCCTCTAAAAAAGATTTTTACTTTAAAGAAAAAACAATAATTTATCACAGTAAGCGTAAAATTTCAAATGGACTCTGACTCTGCATTGAACTTTTTTAAACCCCAGTAGTAAAAGGTGATATCGGCTAGATCACCCACGCTGGTAAACATTGCCTCATCTCAGTGGTACTGAAACATAGAGTACTTATGTCTCCTGTGTTTTTACTTCTCCTTTGATGTTTGTAGTAGTGGTATCTGTGTGTTCTTACTGTTTTTTTTTTCACTGCTGCAAAACTGGTTTGACTTGACTTGATTTCAAGGGTTAGCTTTGGTGTAAGAAATAAGGAAACGACCTTTTTAAGAAGACAGTGATCAGCAAAGTACTTATTAACTTCGAGAAATCAAACAAAAACATGTACTCAGGGACACAAAATGTATTTATTGCTTCATCATACAGTTTCTGCAGAGACATATGTTTGAGCTCAGTTGCAGAGGCATGGAGGTATGTGCATTCAGGTGGATTATTATAGTAAGCTATATCAGTGTGAATACGTGTTGCTCTGCGTGCATAGTGGGGGATTTCAAACAGCAGCAGGAAAGCAGATTTTCTCGGCCAGGCGGGCGATGCTTTACTGCTGCTCCATACTGGAAATGACTAGAAAGCAGAGAGAGACAGAACAAAACAAACATCAGGGTTTATGTGCTTAAACTGTTGTATGTTTATGTGTGTGAGTGTTGGCACAACTTACAATTCTTGACCCAGTGAGCCTTTGGATCAACACAGACCTGTCCCTCTTGTGTGTTGAGACTGGAGGGGAGGAAAAAAGCCATCACAGAGTGTCTATGTGTGTATATTTAAAGTGTTGGACAACATGTCTAAACTTACATTATAGCCTCCACACAGGAGTTCTTGGCAGATTGTTTTTGGTATTTGTTCCCAACCACGATTTTGCTGACATCAGCAGTGGAGACCTTAGTGCAGCATGGATGTGACAATCTTGGGTTAGGGAAGCGCCCTGAGAAGGCCAGAGAGGTTAGAGATTGATATGTATGTATTTGGCCAAAGCAAATTAAGCAAATGAATTTGGAGGAAGATTGACAGGCGATAAAGAGAATAAGCATAAACAATAAGCTTTGCTGTTGCTCGTTCAAATCTCCATTGAGAAAATGTGTGCAGCATTTTTCACTGTGAAACAAAACATTATTTTAACCATTAAATCCTTTTTGATGCATTTTGTGCTGGTTTACAAGGTAATTAATAACCTGGGACTGATGCCTTCAATTGTACATTTTCTTGGAAAATAAATGAGCATTTGCAGCTTCTACTCTTCTTCTAAAGGGAACATAAGTCAACTGATGGAAGATTTACCATCAGATGTCATTTCTAAGCTTTGTTATCTAAAATAGTATGATTGTTTAAGCTAAAATAACAACAATCTCACCGAAAAATAAATTCTATTTGAGAGTGAGCATCAGCAAGAAAATCATAGTCGTGTGATGTGTGACAGTTTGGAAGGTGGGAGATGAAAATGAGATTAAAGTCACAAAATAAAATCTAGTTTGTTTGTATGTGTGGATATTTGCAGATAACAGGATGAAGGTAAGGTTTTTGATCCAGAGATTAATGAACTAAATAAAATACATGCTGAAGTTACTGAAGTACTAGTCTGTGACATTTTCAAATAAGTAAATGTTTGAGTTGAGCAGGCAAGTAATTTGATTTTGAATTGTAACGTTTGAGTTGATTTTTCTTGCTTTTTGCAGGAATTATTATTATTATCATGTAGACTGCAAGAAGTACACAGGACATTATTACACAAATGATTCTTAACTATAATAATAAAACAAACAGGGTCTCCACAAGGGAGCACTATTTCTCCAGTCTTATTTCCCCTCTATGTAAACAAATGTAGAAGCAACACATCTGAGCGGGTACTTTTCAATCGCTGGTTTGATTCAAGGTGACGATGAAACCAGCCACCGGATGTGGGTAATCAGTTTGGTGCAGGTGTTCTTCAGCTGAACATCAAGTAAACTAAATAAATATTTTTAGATTTTAGGAATGTTAATAACACCCACAAACAAATGGCTGTTAAAATGGTCAGTGATTACAATACGTAGAAATAATAATAGATGCTAACCTGTCCTGGAATTCTAACACAGACGTTATTTATAAGAAATGTCTGCAGCTTCTATATTTTATGGGTAAACTGAGACAGTTTGGTGTTGACAGAGATATATTGGTCCTCTTCTGTCGCTCCTTGTGGAGAGCGTATTAACTTTTTGTTCCATCGCCTGGTATTTTACATTGTCAGTGAATAATAAAACTGCATAAGATAGTCAAGATGTCCAGTAAGAGTGCTGGACAGCAGCAAAACTGCACGACGATGACCTGTGAGTCCCTGGTGAGAAAAGGGCAGGCGATATTTGGCGTGTACGAGCTGTTACCATCAGGCAGACGGTATAGGGTGCCGTCTCTGAACCAACCGGGCCGCAGATCATTTGTGCCTACCAGTATTGCATTGCTGAAACAAAACATTACTGACCTCTGGGTGTGATTGTTAGATAATATGTGGAGCCTCTGTGGATTTTGTGTTGTATTGCATCATAGTTTGTGTATGTTGGTTGTTGTTGGTCCATTGCTGTATGGCACACTAATAATATCTTAACCATAACCCGCACAGAAGCCATGCAGATGAAACGAGACTGAGATGAAAGACAAACAGAGTCGCTCCAAACAGGCCGTGCAAAATGGAGAAGGAAGACAATAATGCAGCAGCAGCTTAAAGGACAACTTCTTCACAAACAGCAGGGTGTAGGATGATCTGCTGATGGGAAATAACAGTTACAGTTTAATATCTGTTTTCTGTAGCAAGATAATTTAATACTTACTGTTGCTGCCTTCAGAGGGCTGGAAGCACAGACTCACTGAGAGCAGGAGGAGAGTGATGACCAGGATCTTGGAGGACATTTTGACCAATGGCTGGCTGGTGGACAGGTTGACTGATCAGGCTGCAAATACACAAGCTGATGGACGTTCAGATATTTATTGCCATATGCAAGATCATTTCGGGGGTGGGGGCGTGTTTAGTTGAGGGCAGTACTAATGACGTGCTTTCCAGTGTACATGCATATACGAGTAGTGTGGTCCTGGTACTTTCACACCTCCGCCCCTCACCAGAAAAACTTTTAGCCCACTGTGCAACTTTAAACCACCAACATCTCTTTCTGAGAAATAACCTGAAACCTGTTTGCTCACACTGCACACAGGCAGACACAAAGTGTGAAAAATATGCAGCATGGTGGGCAATGCTACCTGTTTCACACTGTCATGAGTGATATTTATACTGCAGATGAGGTTTTTTTTTCCCAATTATTACAGAAAACAAGAGAACTATAATTATCCACTGCTTCATGGAGGTTTGAATGAAAATAATTTGACTATTGTCTCATACATCCTCCTAACCATCTCAGGTTATGATGACTCACATTCTGCAGTACAGTGGTATATACAAGTGTTTAAATACTTTAAAATACACTTAAGTAAAATGTGCATGGAGTAAATAGAAGCAGCACCTTAATTTGATCAGTAATAAGGCCTAAATGCTTATGCTCCTCATCTGAATGAACATAAATCATGGTTGTGTGCTTTACTACTAATTAAGTGCATTTAAGCAACCAGTACCCTAAATTGCAAAGTTCTGGATGACGAAGCCATGAAATAAATAATCCTGGTCTATGTTAGGCCGTCATAAAAACTACAAAGAAACACTCACCATTCAAATACAATAAGTGCCGTTGCAGCACATCTCATTTTATTT
>NW_024041349.1:0-21732 GCF_014851395.1 Micropterus salmoides
GACTGCACGGGCAGAGTGCGTGCAGGTAGGAGACAGGCAGGTTGGCCAGCCATTCATTGCCTTGCTTATTATAGTCCTGTGACAGACCAGATACTGGATTGTTGTCTCTTTTTGTGTCAGAGCATTTGATTATGATTTCTGTCAGGATGTAAGAGAATTAACAAATAGTAACGGTTAATGAAATAAAATTGCCTATCCCAGCTTTAATGCCTTAAACAATTGCAAAATGATTAGTTAAACTTCATCTGATCTATAAAACCTAAGATGCTTCTTCTTTGCAAAAGCATGTTTTGCTTCCAATTGAAAGTACATAAAAACATCGACTCTAGATATGCTGACTGTTTTGATCTCTTCCTTTGACCAGTGATGTTCTACTCATGCTTTCCCTGCGCACCCATCGTAAGAAGCCCTACCTGTGTGACGAGGAGGAATGTCCACAGAACATTGTGCGCTATGACGATGAAGGTGGCGGAGAGGAAGACACTGAGGCCTTCGATATCGCCGCAATGTGGAACCCCGTGAGGCGCACCATCACCTGGGCAAGATGAGACAGGACATGCTGCCAAGATTGAAAGCCTGTCACGTTACGTCCCTCAGGCGTGCGTCATGGGCGGTGGCGGGGATTAACGTTCACGGATATGTGCTGGCGAAGCTCCTGGAGGCCGACATGGACCCATGCGCCCCACCTTACGACTCCCTGCAACCTACGCCTACGAGGGGGAAGGTTCGGTCGCTGAGTCGCTCAGCTCGCTCCAGTCGGGGACATCCAGTGCCGACCATGAGTATGACTATCTCAACGACTGGGGGCCTCGGTTTAAAAACTCGCCGAGATGTATGGCGTACTGGAGACAAACAGTGCTCCAATGTGGTAGAACACCTGAACCTTTGCCTTTTTAATTTGAGATAAATTACATGAACAAAAGATAAAAGAGACAAAAACATCAGAGAAGTGACACAAAAAGTGTGCAAGAAAGACACAAAAAGCTGGGATGTGTTCACGTTCACATCCATGACAGTTAGCACTTGAATTCCTGCCGAAGCCTTGGTTCTCCGCAGCCTTGAAGGCCTGAGATGCCCGCAGCAGCAGTGTGAGCTGGTTTTAAATCTCCCCCAGAGACGGGCTGGATTGGCAGCCTCATGAGGCCCGCAAAGGAACGGCTTCAAAGCACATGTTAACTCCCCCGCCTGACCCACCCACAGGCAGAGCCCCTTTGGTTCAAAGTGTCAGAGATGAAAACAGAGCGAGAGAGAGACTACCTTACTCACAGCAACACAGGAGACAAACTCTGAAATGCTGATCCACTGCTCTGAGTTTGGGCTTTTATACGACCCAAGTCAAAGCGAAAGCGAGAAGTCATTGCTGCGATCGCAGATGTGGGTTTTTTTGGTTCATCTGTGGCAGGTCTTAATTTATTTCTTTGTTTCATGTGCTGTATTTATATTTGTTGCTAACTTATTTGGGTACTTCAAACCAACACTGTAGTTAAACTTTCGCTTTGTGAGGTATTGTCATACATGATGTAATTGCCCTTGTTTCAGTCTGTGTGATGGAGTTTTTCCATCTCTAAATGTCACGTGACATGCACAGGAGATGGCAATGTGTAATCCCATATGGGTTTTCCCGGTTGATATGTTTTTTGTATCATTGTTTTTGTATAATTTTTGAGCTATTTGTATTGTAACTCTGTTTTTTCCCCAAAAACATTAAGCAATTAGACAGTCATGAGGATATGATGGAGGCCATTTTTGAAAATTTTTTGATGGAACTGGATACATCCCAGCAGAGAGAGTCAAATTCTCAAGCGGAAAGTTCTGCACATCACCCCCGTACCTGGACTGGCACATGACCGAGTCGCCTTTCATTTCGGATCTACCACCGTGCCAACCAGAGTCCGACGGCAATGAGGCTTGATCTGTCCTGTCAGAGATAATGTGTTGCTTTTCTGCCACCACACAAATGTGGCTTAATCCTCCAATCATGTGGACTTCAGAGACATTGATAATCTGCATTAAGTGCCAAATGTAAAAAGGACAAAAAAAAAAGACGTTTTTGGATGAAAAAAACTAAACAGCAAAACAAACACCAAAAAATAAAAATGGATTTTACAAACTGCGAGGGAAGAGATACATTTTGATAATTTGATTGATTGAAGTTTACTTGAAATCTATGTGGTCAGTCATACTACAGTAAGTGGTATGTGAATGTAGATATTTTTGTATTCTTGGTAATAAAAAGGATAAAATTAAATTGCTTCTCTCCCGTCCTTAAATAACTTCGAGTTGTTGTTATATTCACAACACTGATGCAAGAAAAGAAATGATACTTTCCGAACATCTTGGTGGCAAAATCTGTGGTTTAGAATAATAAACTCCTTCTTTTGGCGGTGAAGAGCATTATGCAATCAACTGAGGCATGACAGAAATGTAAGTCCTTCAAAAGATTAAGTAGCTCTTTAAATTTGCAGTCATGCTGAATTGTCCTCCAAAGTGTTATTGCAGTTGCCTCACTTTTCATTACAGTTTCCCTCAAAGTGCTTAATTTGCTTGACTTATTTAGTTTTGCAGCGATAATGCTCGGCATTGATTAAAAGCTCATCCCCCACATTGCCTGCTGTACCTGAGCCTCGAGCCTCGGCAGCACCTCGCAAAACTCGTTCCATCTGATTGCTTTCGATGTAACATTTATAAGTGAATGAAAAAAGGGCCAATGGGAATCAAACAATTAGAAAACAAGAGCCTCCACTTAATTGCTTGTGTCAATCAAGGTGATACCAATGATGGACAGGAGAGTCAAACGAAACGGAAAGGAAACATGAAAAATTAAGGAAAAGGTAAAGAACATTAAGAAGTGAATAGCAAAAGAAAACGAATCAAAGTGATAATAACCCTGTGCAAACAACAAAGAAGTCAGTGGCCCTGGTCTACCTGCTGGGTGGCATTCAACAGTGAAATTGCACAGAAGATGAGCCAATCATATTCCCAGGGTTTAAATTTTGACTTAAATACGTTAATATCCTCTGCATGCTGAGCAGAACACCTAAATTACACACAGGGGGGGTGTTATCAAACTTGTCTCTCTTTGTTTTAAAATTCAGCAAAGGCTTTACAGATCTTTCTCCATCTTGCGTCATAGCACAGTTTTCTATTCAGTATTTTAGAGAAACACTTTCTAACTTTCAACCTTATCTCCTCAGTTAACACTATTTTTGCTCCACAGGATGGTACTCCAGGATGGAGTCTGTAACCAAGTTTGTTTTGTCTTTCTGCCCTCTAGTGGTCAAACATTGCTTTATACAGCTTTAAACTTTACTTTTGAAAATATTTGCAAGCTAACTGAAGAACTCAATAGCACTAATGTATTGAAGGTGAATTTTGTGATTCTGTCAAAGTTCAAATATCTGCTAAAACTTATTTAAGTTAACATTAACACATTGTATCTCGTTTTAACCTGTAAGCAAACAGAAATGTAAAAACAAGTTGTGGTTTAATGGAGAGTTACATGAACAGTAATATTTTTTGGCAAACAGCGAAATCACAACTGTGAGTTGTTTATAGGTGTATTTTTAAAATTTGGACAGAGCAATGCTAACAGTTTCCCACTGCTTCCAGTATTTATGCTAAGCTAAGCTAACCCTAAACCAGTGCAGGCACCAGATCTGTTCAGGGTCTTGCATTTACAGCGTGTGTGATGTACGAATGCCGATATGGTATGATATGACAGACCGATATCTACCAGCCCATCCTCCAGTGTATGGGTGGGCAACTGTGGCTCAGGTGGTAGAGTTCCCCGTCAGGACAGAAGGGCAGAACCAAACACTATTCAAAAATGTACCAATTTTATGATGACAGGCTTGGGAGTTAAAACTTACACAAACAGATAATTAAATGTAAAGTTTGGTATATATACAGTGGGTACAGAAAGTATTCAGACCCCTTTAAATTTTTCACTCTTTGTTTCATTGCAGCCATTTTCCAAAAATCAAAAAAGTTCATTTTATTTCTCAGTAATGTACACTCAGCACCCCATCTTGACAGAAAAAAACAGAAATTCAATTCTGTCTCTGAGCTCTTCAGGCAGTTCCTTTGACCTCATGATTCTCATTTGCTCTGCCATGCACTGTGAGCTGTAAGGTCTTATATAGACAGGTGTGTGGCTTCCTAATCAAGTCCAATCAGTATAATCAAACACAGCTGGACTCAAATGAAGGTGTAGAACCATCTCAAGGATGATCAGAAGAAATAGACAGCACCTGAGTTAAATATGAGTGTCACGGCAAAGGGTCTGAATACTTATGACCATGTGATATTTCAGTTTTTCTTTTTTAATAAATTTGCAAAAATTTCTATATTTCTGTTTTTTTCTGTCAAGATTGGGTGCTGAGTGTACATTACTGAGAAATAAAATGAACTTTTGATTTTTGGAAAATGGCTGCAATGAAACAAAGAGTGAAAAATTTAAAGGGGTCTGAATACTTTCCGTACCCACTGTATTTTATTGGATGGTTCATAAAGGAGATTCAGCTCACCCAGGTGGCATTAAACAAATGTTAACAAAGTTACAAACTAAGTTACACCTTTACTAATACAAAGAGCATTTCACTGTCAATACTGAATGCCTCTGAAAACTTAGTAGTTCTCTATTACACCAAATATTCATAACTAAATGAGCGTAGTTTGAGAAAGCACATCTGGTTTGATCACATTTGATTTAGCAGTGCTGATATCAGAAGTTCGCAGAATTCTGATTCAAATGTTGCTAAACTCTGATTAATGAATGGAAGAATGTGACATCACCTCTTTCCAAACGAGATCCGCCCACTTCAAACCAGTAAGAGGAGACAGAGAAAAAGTGAATTCTGTCACATGAAATAACCAAAACTGTTCCAATTTTAGCAGATAATGTTCATGTGGGACCCAATGCTCATAATAGCAAACTGATTGTGCATGTATGGTTTTGGGGCCTTTAGCCTTTAGCAGATCCAAAAATCGAAATGCAATAACAGCAAATAGTTCCTTTAAATTTCCTTTCAAGTCAATACTATATAGTTGCAGTAAAGGAGGCTGCATTTTCAGGACCTGCTTTCAGGACCTGTAGTCCTGCATTTCTAGGACCCTAGCCACGTCAAAGGGAGGAGGTCATCGTGCGCAGCTGTAGAGTTAACCGGTCGACATGCATACAATTAATGACTTAGGTTTAGGCACACACCCCTGAGATGGTTACGGTAATGGTCAGGGATTCAGGGTCTGTCAATGCCTTTAATTATACTTAGCTAGCTACCTGCTCACGCTTTAGCTAGCTAATGTTAACTTTGCTGTCTAATTAAATATGTTCTTAGAAATGTTTACCCTGGTTTTGTTCCGTCCTCTGCTCGGCGTCAGCTCACACTGGAAGTGTTTCAGAAGCGTTTCTTAGTGTTCAGCCTGCACCTGGTGACTAGTTTGTCATTTTGTGTGTTTCTACCGATCAAAGCTGTTCATGAGCCGTGTTTTTTACTGTTCCCTGAGTGGGTGCATATCCCACATGGAGTATTTAAAAATAAGAGCATTTTGCCTGTCTGATTTTGCTGACTTGTTTAGATTTAGTTGATTTTGTCAGTTGTCCTTGATTTTTGTGCTTCTACCATTGTTCAGTAGGCTACATACTTAAATTGTTTGCCTGTTTTAACCGTGTTTAGTGTTTGTTTATATACGATCATGAGTCTGCACAAGGGTATTTTATTTTGAAAATGTACGGTATTCTCTATGCCATTCCTGCCCGGTTTATCTGCTCTTTACTGCTTGAATCCTTACTGCTTCCATCAAAAATAGAAAATAGGCTGCCTATTCTCCGCGCAGCTGAGCTGAGACACTTCTAGGATGCACTGCAGCGCTTCTGATGTGAGCAAAAGCATTGGTTAGAATGGCCGCGATTAGCTCCGTTAATCTTTGCTTAACACTGCGCACATGCCGCCTGTGTAGGTCCGAGGTTAGGAGTTTGGTACTGAAAGTTTAGCCTGTAAACTGTACTGCAGCTACATGCTACTCCTTCAAGTAAATGCTGGAGCCTGGAGGGCAGAGTTGGTTCATCAACTCACCTGACTCACTGCCTGATTGCTGTATATGAGGAAGGGATCATTCTCCCCTCTCTTCTCGCTGCCTTAGTTTTGTTCAATGTAGTTTCTCTTTTGGTTAACTTCCAACCTCTTTTGTCTCCCTTCCTTTGTCCAAACTTGGCCTGGATTGTGGCACTAAAAATTGCCCAGAACAGTCTCTCACCGCCCAACGTCTTATCTTGTCGGAACAAAAACTTTAAAAAGCTTCAAGGATTTCAGTTCATGATAATATACGATAAAGAAAAAAGATTCTTTGTGGGAAAGACACTTGATTTTTCGACTTCTATTTTTGCAAGACAGTCTTGCAGTCAGGTTTTTCATTCTTCTGTTCATGTTATTCTCTAGGTTACCAAACTCTTGAAGCGCTCCTTCAGTCTACTCCTCAAGCACAAGAAGGATCCTCACTCGCTGTGACCTTACTCCCATCACTCCTCATTGTAAATCTCTTGTCAAGAGCATTTGTCAGCATATAGAGCTTGTGTCCTCTAGTCTCTTTCCTCCTCGGTTCCCTTCCCTACACTTTGCCCCATCTTGCTGCATAAATTAAATCCTAACAACCCCTCACACTCACACAGATACATCTTTGCAATCTTTTCTCCTCCTCCCTCCTCCCTTCTATTTGCCCCATTGCCAGCCTCTCCCAGGGCCATTTCCAGGCCGGAGCAGTGCCATCCGAAAGGCACTGAGGGGGTAATTTGTCTTAAGCTCCACTGCTCTTTCTAACAGATGAAGGAGCTCAAACGGTAGAAGATAATAAGAAGCCTTCCAGCTCTAATCCTGCTGAGGGTAAACCGTAGCAGACCCAGTGAATCATTCCCTAATGCGAAGTGGAAAAACACACTCCGCTCTGCTGGAAATTGAGGGGTGGAAAGAAAGGCAAACTCAAGGCCCTGGGAGAGAAGCAGGTCCAACCCATTTGACATGTGGAGTTAGAGAGCGAAACATACAGACCCAAAACGCTGTCAGGCTTTCTCTCTCTGATCCTCTTCTTATCTCTCTCTCTACCTCTTTCATTCTCCCTGCAGTTCCCATACAAATGTCCTCCATGTCCTTTATTCCCTTCTTTCCTCTCTCCCCTCACTTGTTTCTTTTTCTCTTCTCCATCTTTGTCTTTCCCTCCTCTTCCTCCTCTCAGCCCGGCTCATGAGTGCAGCGATGGGTTATTCCAGCTTTATCTCTTTAAGCCGCAGCAGAACATGAGCTTTTGCCGTCAGCGTCTTTGCTGCGAGAACAGAGAACGGTGCATCATCTGCGTCTCAAAGAGGTTTACAGTAACTTCACACAAGGGCGCTGGTGCAGAGCTTTAATTTTAAGCAATAATTCTTTTTTCTTCGCATGCTTTTTTCCATTAAATAGTGGGTGCTAAGTGGCCATTACTGTTGGGTTAGTTTTAGTATCAACACTAACCCTTTAGTGATGAAGTTCATCAATCACAGCCAAATTGAACTGCTAGGTTCTTTTCCATAAATCAGGAAAACCTCATTCAAAATCACTGACATTTCTAAGAATTACACCAAACACCTCCTTACTGTTCAATATTTCTGTTGTTAACAGCCTTTATGAATGTCATTTCCCGCAAGATCAATTTCCAGGTTAAAATGGTCACTTGCTTGGGAGTAGGTATATTTTCATCCACCTGTTTTAATGCATGCTTTCAATTTGAGCATTGAAAAAATGGAGTGGAAATGGTGAAAAAACACATATGGCAAAAAGTTTGATGCTTGGCTCAGGTGGAAAAGATGGTGTGGACATGAAAATAGACTTAGCAAAGAAACCATGATGTGCATTAGGCAGGTGACGTTAATGTCACTCAAGCTTCAAAAATAAAATAAATGTCTGTTTCATTCAGATGAAAGGAACTATAATCTATAAACTATAATCATATTACTGTTATATTTCACAATATTATATTAGAGCATTTCGGCTGTGTATATGAGCACATTTTACTGTGTATGAAAGCTTTTAATAGTTTATGTAAGAAGTTTATTTTAAATTTATGTTAATTTCTGTTAAACCTGAGTTGCATCCTCCTTCTTTGTTGCGGCCTGAGAGCCGGGGTCGTAACAGGTATAGTAAGTGAATGAGTTTGGTTTCATGTGTGTATGTGAGAGGAACATTTTCAGCTGTGACTGAGTTCTTCTTACTGGTATGTGAAAGCTTTATGTAAACAGTTGCTACAATGCTGTATGAGAGCATTTTAACTGTGTAGATGAGCACAATTTACTAGCTTGTGTTAAAGCTTCAATACATTTCATGAGGTTTTTAGCTGTGTATGCGCCTGACCCAAATGTTGGGTTAAAAAGACAACATTGTAGTTAATATAACCCAACTTCTGGGTCAAAAGAACAAGAGAACGAGGCAAAAGTTCCAATTAAAACATTTTACTAATAAGTAACTGCAAAAGGTACAGACAGGCAGGATGTAACAAGACTACAAAGCCGAAGACTGACTCAACTCAAGGAACTAAATACTAAGACAAATGAACATTGATTAACTAAACACAGGTGATGCAGATGAACTAAATGACAGAAACCATGGAAACAGATGAGTGGCTGGAAAACAGAACAAAGGAAGACATGTGACAAGGGGTGACTGTGACAGTATTGTACACTTCAAGCACTTTCACATTTTTATTGCATTAAATTAAACTCTATAAAAAATTTTAAAAAATGAACAACTCTCAAACATTCGACAACGTTCAATAACTGGATTGAACTTGAGGCTAAAGTAAACATTGGTTGTGTCACGTCATGTGTGACTTTACAGGGACTTTAAACTAGTTAGATGTACATGGCAACCACAGGATTACCATGGCTAACGCTAGTCTCACGTAGCAACTAAGCCATGGTAATTTTTTCAGCAAAATGGTGCTAAACTAGCAACGGGGACATGGAAAACAGAAAGGTTTATGTTACATCAACACTAAAAATACTCACTTGCCTTGAATATATGAGGAAGTTGCAATGAAGAAGCACAGGCCAAAACGGATCGAACCTGAAGCAACGATTATTTCAAACAACTGTTACAGAACAACTGCGGGGTGGTTGCTATACATTCATGCCAATAAAGTTCATTTGAATTTGAATTTGAGAGGAGAAAGCCAACCCTATAACCCAAAACATTGGTTACTCTTTGAAAAAATAACCCATAATTTTAACCCAACACAACTAACCCAGAAAATGGGTTGAAAAAATAACCAGGAGTTTTTGTGTATAAATTAATTTCAGTTGTATGTGTGGGGGGGGGGGTTGTATAGTACCCTGAAGTGTATGTGAGAGGAAAAGTACATGTATATGCATGATAATTCTAAATAAAATCCCTAACAACCCCTCATATTGCTAGTTTAATGACACCCGACTGGAGAAATAGCACCACAAACTTTTTATCTTTATGAACCAACTCCTAATATTTGCATAACAGTAGTATAGATGGAAATGTACCTTCATTTAATTTTTCTGGCAATTCAGTTACATTTTGTATTATATTTGGATGGAAACCTGGGTAATGTGATGGCGGGAGTCAGGAGGAGCTTTATCAAGGCACAAACTTCAGGCATAGATTCGCATATATTGCAAACTCATTAATGGCTCACCTGCAATCTGGATTTTAGAGTAAAATTGTTTGCCCTGGAATAAAGTAATTGTGAAGTATTTGTACAATTTTGGCTCGTGACAGTAGTGCTGCTAATGCTAACAATTACAGGGTCTTTTTTTTTACTCATGAAACAGCATTATGAAAGTGTTTCCCTGAGATTTACCAGAAGCCTAAATGTTATTGAAAAGATGACTTGGGATACATTTGTTCAATTTGGGTGCATAAACTTAATTGGTTGCTAGTTCATTCTGATGATATGTGTTTTCTAATTGGCTAAATACACAGTGTGATTGCCTGACAGCTCGCGATTCCCAATTAGCCTGGACCGGTGGAGATGTTGTCTATACCTGTGCAGGATGTACTCTGACCGAAACATTGTGTCTTAATAAAGTTTATTGCAAGTAAAAGGAATTTGTGCCAGAGCTATCTCTTTCACACACAATATTATTTATGGATCTCTTTCAATTGGAACCATTTACATCTTATTTCCTGGAGCTACATAAAAACAGAAGAGCCAAAAATCAAAAGCAGCTTAAACACATCCCTCTTCTCTCCCACTTCCAGAATAAAATCATGATTAGAGCTACAGTGCTGAAGCATCCTCACACACAAGGAATATACACACTACAGACACTACATTTAATATACACACTAGAGACACTACAAGGATGGTACTCTCCAGGTAAAGATGACGGCGACATGACTGAGGAACACAAGTACATGTTCTGCTTTCTGTCTTATATCTGTGAAGGTTCTCAGTCATCCAGGTCATAGTTATCCAACGAAGGTTGAGGTCAAAGGCAACTGCAACTTTTTTCTTGACCTCAACCTTCGTTGGATTTCTGTCTTATACCAAGTTAAAATTATTCAAGGCAGGGGAAGACATTTTCATTCAACGCTTCAGAGTGTTTTTTGATCCTGTATGATTTGTCTCACTGCTGCCTGCACATTTTATTATTAATGGCATTGACAGAAACTTTCGTCTTTGAGCCTACATATGTGGGGATGGAGGGACTGAGGTGGGAAGTGATGCAGGAGGTGTTAACTACAGTTGGCAAAGGCTATAGATTACAAAAAGGAAGCTAAATTAAAAAAAAATCCCCCCACTGGTCCTCCAATCCCTGCTGCTTCCTCTCTCATCCTCCTCGCAATGACCAATTTGTTCGCTTGTTTCCTGCATCCCGAGAGGACAACCCAGGCGATCCGTTCTGCTTTGACAAAAAAAGAAAAGTGAAGCATGATAACACAAACCGGATCTGACAAATTGGACTTGGCACACAGCGTATTAGGTATCCTGGACCATTACAATAAATGCCACCGTCTACAAATAGAAAAAAACAGCAAAGGGAGTGGAAGGAAAGCGATGGAAGAGTTGAGCGAGTTGATATGAAGTGTTTTTCAAATCACAGCTGGATTGGGATATGGAAACAGCACTGATTGTTGTGCCTGTTATAGTGTTCTTATTGAGCTGCCACTCCAGTAAATCCCAGCAGGACTGTTTGTTTACCAGCCTTCTTTATTTTGTCAGACCTTAGCAATTGAGTATATGTGGATGTGACTCTTTCCGGATAGATGCCATACATCTGTGGGGGTTAAATAAACCTGTCTGCATTAGAGTCTTTGCTGGCATTTGTCTTCTAAAAAAAGTGTATAATTCTTTTAAAATGGTTCTCCTCTGCAGTTTTCATCATTAAACCATTTGGTATTTTTCAACCTAGGACATATTATAATGGGACAATCATTAGGGCCTCATGAAAACACTGTAAGATGGCATATTTGTGAACACGAACTCACTAAGACGTTGAAGTAAACTGTAATGTTTTTGCCCACATATGAAAGAACTGTGGAGTAATCTGCAACAATTTACAATATATTTGACAAATGCATTGTCCCTAATTTACCAAGTATGACATGAATGGCATTCATTTGTTCTTTTGACCAAATTCTATATATCAAAACATCTACATTTACAAGCAAAATGCAGATCTTCTATAACAATACATTTCATTAAATTAACATATTTAATTTCAATACATTTATATTAATGACTGAATGTACCAACACAACAAGCTTCCCATTTAATGTTGTCTATCTGGCAAAAGTTGGCTGCTGTTGGTTTCTTGCTGTATGTATGTTTTGTTCACACTAGCATCGGTACAACGTTGTTTACTGTAGCCGGTGCAGAGGCAGCCAGTGAATCAGTTAACTGAACCATTGATTTTACATATCAAGATCAGTGTGCTTGTAAAGAGGAGTCTTACTCAGCTTTTAAAAAATTGTAAATGTCTGTTAATTGGTGTTATTTTGGGTTGGGAACTCTAGAGGGACTAAAGTTCAGGATATCACTGCCTCTGCTGCTTTGATTTTATGACCAATTGCACATTATGGAAGTACAATATTAAATTTCACAATACCTTCTAATGAAAGGCATAGACTTCATGGTGAGGTTGTGTTATTCAGAGTGTTGAGTTTGATTATTTAAGTTTTGTTCCCTATATCTAGTTTTATAGGCCTAAATATAGAAACCAATCCAATATTTAACAAATAAAATAAACTATGCTTGACGATAAGTTTTCTAACCATTTAATCATTTTGATAACAATAAGCCTTAAAATTTTGACCATTTACCATGTAAGTCCATGCAAAAAACATGCAAATTTCCATAATAATCTGCTTTGGACCAATCACACCACCTGGGAAGAGCAATCATGTCCTGTGTTGGCATGAAGCCAACGGTGTGTAGGTTTTAATTTCACCCAGTCACATCAGCAGGTGATCTCACTAAAGGTGATTTCTATTTGATGGTGTGCTAATCAGTGAAATCAGCAGGTGCTTGGTTTAAAATAAATCCTGCAAACTGTCAGCTCTACATGGCACACGATTGTCCATCCCTCGAGGCTAAAGCCACCTAACACATGGCTGAAGATAGACAGAAGATGTGTATCCAGTCACGCACACATGTAATCCCAGCTGTGCAGACACAAGCTAAAATACATCATGTGCATTTTGTGAAGGGAGTGGGAGTTGCACGCACACATGTAATGCTCTTTTGAGAGTGTCCACTTAATCATAGTAAATGAATGTTAAAATGACTGTCCATTAAATTATAAATCATAATATAGAAACACATGACTTCAGTGTCATGACCTTCAGCAGCCTTTGGTGTAATCTCTATAGCAAATTCAAAGCTAAATTTGGTTACTGCAATGAGTTGTAATTGACTTCTCTTCTAAGATGTTTATGAACACGCAATCTTGTACTGTTGACTTTTATCATTAAACCAGACTTTTTTAATGTTTCAACTGCCTGTATTTTCTACATGGAAAATGAAAATAGCTAACTTTTAACTAATTTGGCTTGGCAGTATGCAACTTACACAAGTGTGATGTGGAAACTTGATTCCTTCAGGAGGAAGTAGGAGACATTTGTGCCAAGCAGTTACAATTTTGAAATGGTTAACTGAACTTTTTGGGTGGAAACTCCCATTTGAGAGAGATGATTCAAAGTAGAGTATTTTTATTTTTTCAACATGTTTGGTGGGGATCTTTAAACTTATCCCAAAGCACTTATAAAAGAAGCTATGCCTACCTTTATTGTAAGATATAGGCCTACCTGTATTGTATTTATGGGCTCATTGATATCTCAGCCAACCTGTCTTTTTGTGCTTCACATTGCTTTAATACCCATTTTTTTTTATTAATAAAGGTTTAGATTTTAATATAACTGCTTTCCAGTCATACTTGCCTTCAGGATGTGAGGGACCTGTTGTTTGGGACTCCAAGGGGGGCCTTTCAAGAAGGGCCTACACTATCTTCCAGTTTCTTAGCTGTCAATCACCTCCATTTATTGTATTTCACCTATTTAACCAAGAAGGATAGAGCTAGAGAATGATGTAATGAATTTCTTGGGACCACTGGGTAGTAGGATTAGGGTAGTTAGCTCTTAGGGTTTTCTGTATATAGGTAGATTGCATGTGCTTCATTTATTTGTAGTATTTTAGTTTTTGGTGAAAAAACTAAACTTCACTGAACTGAGCTTGGCATCGTGTAGCGACAAATACTAAAACTAAATTAACACTAAGCATTTTCAAAAAATAAATACAAAACTAAACTAGCAAACCCACGTTAAAAACTAACTAAAACTAAACTAAAATTGAAAATAAAAAGTCAAAACGAAATAAAAATAAAAGCTTGACAAATCCAAACCTATAATAACCGTGGTTGTTTCTGTGCCATATATAGTGACAACGCCCGACAGTCAGAGAGGCCTCCAAGGGCCCCCAAAGGTCTAGGGCTGGCTCTGCTACCAACTATGTCAAAACATACAACAACAACTGTACAGTTGATATTTCTTTGGCGCTATCGTGCTCCGCAGGATTCTGAGACAGAAAATAATTCTGTGACAATGTACACTAAGACTCCTACGTGTGTTTGGCATTTTGAAAAATCATTATTTGAGTCTCGTCAGGAAACCAAGCATCTGTTTCACACATCTGCAGTATAAATGAAGGCTTGTTTTGCTTTAGATGTTAATGGATCTCATCTGGTTTTATTAGATAGCCACTAAATGCCATTATTAACTGACTTGTGACAGCCAATCCCAATATCGGAAAGAAGATTTTACTGACAACCAGAGGAGATATCCAAGAGACCATGAGGGCAGGAAGTTGAGATGCCATCTCCCCATGGCTTAGAGCATCAGAGGTCAGTCATGACAAACTCCAACATCCACATCCTCAGGTAGGGTAGACGCAGGGGCTTTGAAGGGCGAGCAGCAAAGGGCACGCCTCAGGCTACATCATTGGAGAGACAGGTATGGAGAGCTAGGGCTGTCATAATCAGTCCAGGATTACTTCTGAGAAAGCTCGACCTGTGCTCAATGCATCACGGGAGCTGACAGTGTACAACACTCATCGACACACTTCCATATGGGTGAAGAGCCACTGCCTCCGTCCCGTTTTAATCTTCTGAATACTGTCTGATAGCGCGAAACAAAACAAAAACAAAAAACAAAAAAATATCAAAGTACACGTCAATTAAATTTTTTTCCGAAGATGGTTTCTGTCATTTTTGGTAGTTCTTATTGCGCTGATGTTTAAGCGTTCATGTGTCTACCATAGTCCAATCAGGGCCTCGAACATGAAGGGGGTTTTACTAATCAGTGTGTATCTTGGAATGGTCTAACTTTTCATTGGGGGACACCACCCAAGTCGTACAAGAAGTTGCCGAAATAATACAGCCAAAGGCAGTTTTACCCGCCCAATGAAACAAAAAGTTCTGGCTCCACTGAACACATTTCCTTTTCCTTTCCTAACCCACCATTAAACAGAAAGATAGATCAACCAATCAACTTGCATGACACATGGGACCATGTGACAGATTTGTAAGATGTGTGAGTCTGCTCATTTGCAAGCCTCTGTGGACAGTTATTCTGCGTAGATACATTTTATATGTTTATTAAATCCAGCCAAAGTTGTCACATATTTTGTTTGCCCTTTTTCACCATTCTTCCATCTTCTGTTTGTTTCCTGTTGGAAACTTTTCTGTAGAGTTTGCCCACACACTGTGTGTGACCTCTATCTCTCTCTCTCTCTCACTGTAACTACAGTCCGACAGGCAGTCTCACAACCTCATATTGACCATCCTAGGCTGCTTTTTCCCACTGAGAGAAGTCAACCGAAGCACCTCTCTTCACCTCTGACTCCACAACCCTCCAACCAGCTGAAGCAGGGAAAGAGCAGCCATGTAGGGACATGGCCTCCTTGACCAGTGACAAATGGGAGGACGAACGAGCCTGTACATACTCCGCTGCAATGGATGTAGTTTTGTCATGGTATTTCCAAATTAAAGGAGCTTTAAAGGATGTTTGTGACCTTTATTTCCTGTCCGGGAAGAGTTATGGTAAAACAGACTGGACTTATTTCCTTATACACAAGTCTCCAGCCATCAAGGATCTTTCTCAGTTTATACAATTGAATAACCTTGATAGTCCAGTCCAAAGCATGTCTCTATCCCGTATGCCAGGATGGATTTGGGCGGACAGAAATCTCTGTGCCTCGTGAGAAAGCATCTTGTCAGGTCACAGCGTACACAGAGCAGCATGATGCATATTTCCAGGATTAGACACATTTGTTTTGAGTTGAGTATGACCTCCTTTAATCCGTCATACCGCCTCTCCAGCCTCCCCAGTGCATTCATTAAGGCCGAGAGGCGTAAACAGATCGATGGCAACAGAACAGGTAGAAATGGGGCCTCAAACATGGTCAAATGCAGTCTCTGCTTACATGTAAAACCACTAAAAATAATCACAAATAAATGTACAATCCTTAGTAAAATACTGGGCTTTGGATTGTAATTGAATTATCCAAGTTACAATTGATGTATTTCTAGCTGTATTCCCCAAGACACATTTCAAGTTTATGAATATTGGATATCCCTTTTAAAGATACCTTCAGATAGCATTTCAACAACACTGTTTTGAGGTGGTAATATTGAAAACACAGCTAAAGCTCAGGTTTTTGAGCTATTTTGTTTTGGGGATTTTCTTTCTTCTTCTCTTATCTTTAAAGGCATGCATGCAGGCTATTAGCCGTATCTGTCTTCACTCCTGTTTTGCCATCAGATCAAAGGATAATTACAGGCCTGTTTGGTGGCCGTGAAATAGTATTCGTGTTCTGATGTGTCTTTTTATAGGAGGAAACACGTAAATGCACATTTCCTACATTCCAGTGGAAAGAACTGCTCATACGTTTGTCCTGTTAGAGTGGAGAGAGAGACACAGAAGCAGAGCCACTTTTTAAATTTAACTTATTTTTAAGATAACCCAATCTTCATTGAAAAATATTAATTATTATTTAATCTGTGAACTGGACATTGGAAATTCCTGATGGGCCAGTTGCTGCTGCAGAATATTGTACAATTTCATGAACAATGTCCAAACCAATGCATGCATCCACACACATACCACATCACATTTTATGCTGGAGGCTATGTAGCTCAAAGTACAAGCCAGAGTCTTAAATTAATTCTGACATCTATCAAATGTCGTTGTCTTTGATGGATAAACGACAAATAAAGATGTCATATGCCTGAAAATGCTTCTATTTTATTCCTAGTGCAGTTGGTGATAAATTATAAAAACGTTGAATTCAAACACATCTGCTCTTGTGTCTTTATTATGTCTCAATATTTAAAACAGAACTCGATTCCATATGTAAACTACAGATGAGCAGGTGAAGCAGAAAACTATTTCCAGACCCTGGTGTAATATCTTTTATTCCCTGTTAATCCACTGATGTTTACGTGTTCTCTTCATGTCTGTGTGATTTCCTCCAGGCCAAATAATTGTTTGGTAAAGTATTGACTTTAACAAATGCATGTAGGAGTGAGTGAGTTTTTTGTGATTTTGGCAAACCAACCCTTTAAGGACAAGGACAAGTCAAAACAATGTCCTCACAAGTGACAAAAAAAAGGGTGTGTGCAGGGACGTGCACAGGAATTTTGAAGGGCAGTTGCTCTGACCTGAAAAAAGGCACTAAACACAGTATCCAAAATGTATTAACAATATAAATGTCACCAAAATACATATGAGAAAAAGAGTTCCTTATATTATTGTTTATTGTTTTTTTTAATCATTATTATTTTTTATTTTTTTTCCTTTTTTTTTTTATTTGAAAATAAATAATCTAGATTGAATTGACAGATGGGTAAAAACTCGCTTCTAATAAAATATTAAATAAAAAAACGCTTAGATTTCGGAAAAAAATACAATCCTTTTTTAACCTTTTGGCTTCCCGTACATTCAGTTGCGCTTCTAGCTCGTATTCACTTCTGTTGGTACGTATCACGTATGGTAACTGGGCAAAACTACGCATGATTTGTTGTAGTATGATTGCATAAAGGAAGGAAACAGGAATTCCGGTAGGGAACAGAATCGACTGACGTGCAGGCAGCGCTGCAGCAGTGCAGCCACTTAAACAGAGTTTGCTCTTCCCCTGCTGAATGGAAGTGAATGAGGCTTTGCGATCGCGATTATTTTTTATTTTTTATTTTTTTTCTCGGAAGGGCGACTTGAGTCAGGAAAGGCAAACGGGCAGTTGCCCGGGCAACCAGAGCAACCCCCCTGTGCACGTCCCTGGGTGTGTGCAGCGTTGAGATCTTTTCAGGGGCATGAGGTGGGGACTGGCAGGAGGGCTGATGACTTTGACGGTGGGGGATTGAGTGAAAATGGCTGGCCTAGTGCTTTCTCCACAACTGATAGATTAGACAAGCTGGAGCAGGGCTGTGAAGAAAAGCTGCCTTTCTCACACTGAGAAAAGTGCAGGTGTTTGCCTCTGTGTGTGTGTGTGTGTGTGTGTGTGTGTGTGTGTGTGTGTGTGTGTGTGTGTGTGTCCGTATGTGTGCATGTGCATAATTTTGCTTGTCTGCCTTTATGATTGTGAGTATAAAAAAATGCACTGCTTGCAGAAATTGGCTTGCAGGCCTGTGTGATGATGGCACAATAAAGGTTTCTACAGTCAATACTCCAGTATAGTCCAATAATTTGCACAGGGCCATGCATCGCTGGAAACTATCTGAATCAATAAGTGGGTAAATAAATTAAACTAGCGATGGGACAGTTGAGGAAATACACAGGCAAATGGCAAAACGTCAGTGAAATGGAGAGAGCAAGCGCTTTGCTCCTCCGCTGGAACCGGCAGAATTAATTTCAGTTTATGCCTCTTTGGACTATCAAAACACAGAAGGCTGTTAAGAGTGTGTGGGTGGGAGAGAGAACAAACTAAATCCAGAACCACATTCCTGATGTAAAAATATGCAAATGTACATTTCTACCACCTGCAGCAAATGTCATCTCTCTACAGGATTGATCCACCATCAGCTCTTTTACAGTCCTGTCACCACTGACAGCAAATAATCTGTGTCAGAAATCTAATTAAGAAATGTCCTAATTGAGGATGAGTGTATTTTCTGCTAGAAAAATAAAATTAAAAACCCTCTTGGGATCGGTGAGGATCAATTTTGTCTTCACTGGGTGTGTGAGCTTTTGCTGAATTTACGAGAGAGGAGGAACATATTTGATATGTCATATTTTTGAGGCTATTAATAATGCAGGAGAAGATGAGTAAAACAGATGCATGAAGAAAAAAATCAATAACGGTTGTCAAGAATGATATTAGGCAGATGATTGTGCCTTCCAACAACAGATAATAAAATCAAACATGGTAGAAAGATGGCTGAAATTTGGTGCAGTGTGGGATGTCTGGTAGAAGTGGACTCATCTGAGGCCAGAGTGGAGGAGCAGCGATCTGAGCGATTACAGGCGCAGTCAGAAGAGTGGCTGCCATTCTTAGTGGACTGCCATGAATGAAAAGCTGGCTGGGGCGTCAGGGGAGGTTACCTGCCATTTGATGGGCTGAGGAGGAAAGAAAACAGTCAGGAAAAATTGTTTGGACAAATGAGCCCCTGCTTCATAATCACAGTCAAGTATTCAGCCAAAAAAGAGGCAGAGGAAGTCGAAGTGAAAAAAGGCAGTTCAGGCCCAAACTGGTGGCTTTGCAATTTCTACTACACATAGACAACCCACACACCATTTGCTGCTGACCATTTAACAAATTACCAACACTTGTGTATTACTTGCTACAAGACAAATGTTGACAAGACTAGTCCTGTGTCTCAGTTGAAATACTTCCCTTTATATACGTCCATGTGGTAGACTGTGCACACTATGTACTCACATGCCTAGGATGGGAATTTCAACAGAGTAGTGTTGTCTCAAATTAAACACAGCTGTTTTGCACATACTGGAAATGACTATCACAACATTCAACTGCTTGTACTTATTATTTTTTTAATGCTAATTGCAAGTGGACAGAGCATTACCGCCAGATTAACCCAATAAAACATACTGATGGCTTCCATGTGACAAGAGTATAGTGGTACTGAGTGGGGGTAAAAAAAAAACGTATAACTCACATGTGTACAGTGCGGTGTTCACTAGAGCAACCGCTGCAGCTTCCCTCACCTACACACGCCATCAATTCATCCTGAGAGGGACATGAATGTCCGTACCAAATTTTCTTGGCAGTCATCTAATGCTTGTTGAGAAATTTCACTCAAAGCAACAACTGTCAACCTCATTGTGACGCTAGAGGAAATGTCAGAGGATCACTAAAGTCATTAGGATTCATCCCCCGGGGGATGATGAATGCCTATAGAAAAAAAAATTTAAATCTATCTAAAAGTTGATGAGATTTTTCAGTCTGGACCAAAGCGGTGAGCAAACCAATCAACCAACAGTCCGACACTGACATCCATACTGTTAGCTTGCCTAAAAACAAAGGAAAAGATGGGTCACACACTCTAAATCACCATTTATCATCATGTGATAATTAAAATAATGAAAAAGGATAGTTTTTGCATTATGACTAATATGTTTTTATACTGATTTTCTACCTTCTTAGGAGTCATATGTTCCCTTCTTTGCATTATGGCATGAAAATCATTTGGGAAAATGATGTTGCCCCTAGTTATTTTGTCAATGTTACATCAGCAAGCCTCATGAACAAATTTTTGCGAGCAAGAACATTTTACATTTCAGAGTCAACTGTCAAACGGCAACCTTTAAAATGTAGTATAAGCATAATAAATTCACATTATCCTTCAAGGATTATTTATTTTTCGTCCACTGGGTTTCATACTAACAGTAAAGCCTTGGAACACAATACTTTCTGGCAGCTCAGTTTTGGCAACAATATTTTGTAAAATGGGCCTTGCTGATGGTTGCATAACCTTGTGATAAACAATTACGAATTGAGTTCCCTGCGATGGATTACGTATCTCAAGCAACTTTCTCTAGTCTATCTCTACTTTTCATCATCCTACATTTAATTTATTTCGTCTAGTTTGACAGAATTGTCAGTTTTGTAGAACGCAATCCAAAATAAACATCACTGGATGAATAAGTGTCAGGGTGGGAATAATGACCGCTTGGTCCTGGAGTGCATGAGTCTGCTCTCTCCAAACTGCTTACTCTTTGTTTACTACCCTTGTTGTCATCGACAGAGACGCAGTATTGAAGCGCTGAAGGATGAGCGGTCCGTCACAAAGACTGACGCCACTTGATGATTTAATCTCCAAACCACAAAGGTCAGACTAAAACAAGCCACTCAGCTCTTCATGCAGGCATATTTCTTTCTTTGTTATCCAATGACTAAAGTATTCCTCTGACTTTCCCACCAAGAGGCTCATATTTGTGGTTATGAGCTAAATTTCTGCATGACTATGGTATAGATTAAATGGTTTGTTAAGTATTGTTGTGAAGATGATAAATATTGCATAAGATGGTCCAGCAGTGGGAAATCAAAAGTGACGGGATAAATAGAAGCCTGCAGTAAAACACACACTGAAATCCATCTTGTCCTTTCACTCCCCATCTCCATCCCCATCACGGCAACAATCCCACGCGAAGATTGACAGAACTGTCTAACAAAAGGGCTGCTTCTTAAACAAGCAGCGCTCTCGGCAGTCTAAACTCCTAATTAAGCCTTTTCTTAATGGGTATCCCTGTGATCCACGAGACCCCTCCTCTAAGATAAGAAGACGCTGATGGGCCTGGAGAGACAGGGAAAAAAAAAAAAATTCTATTAATTAAATCAATATTAAGTCAGAGCCCGGGAGTCTATCAGAGAGGTAAAAACCTGGAGAATCCTGGGGCAAAGAAAGCGGCGAGTGTCAACTGGTGTGATTAAGTCCTTGAAGTGTAATTCCACATGGGAATAAGGGTATTGTCGGCGTCAGAGAGGGATTTCCAGGAGTGAAGCTAAAGGGAAGGGATGGGAAATGACTGCGTGTGAACACTTCAGGTCCTGGAGCTCGGGGAGGAAGGAAGCCGGTTTGGGCGGGACTTGAAGCAAACAAAACTCAAGTTCAAAAATAGCATGCGGGCTGAGCGAGGAGCTGAGTGCTCGCCTTTGATAAAGCGGACCATCTGTTGTTTATACCCCATCGTTACCTCGTGGGCATCCTCTGTGAAGAAAATGAGACAAACA
>NW_024041350.1:0-6176 GCF_014851395.1 Micropterus salmoides
AACCAGTGGTGGATGTGGGGACATTGACGCAGACAAATGTATGCACCTGCCAATGAGCTCAACAGGGTTACGTATGAGAATTAAGTATATTTAGCCACATTTTGGCGTGGTGTTTAGAGATACTGTTGACAGCTGTTCTCTGTGAAGGAGCAAGGTTTTTCACCTTTGATACACTGAGGCCTTAAACAGTTATTGACTACACAACACACGCTTGTAACACAGAGCTAAAAAAGTTAATATGAAAGTGATTATCACTTCATGCAGAAAGATGGCACGATCATAAGCTGCAGCGGACATATTTCCATGTTCAAGGCCCCAAATAAAAGAATGGCTTGTTTCCTGTTGGTTCAAGCTCTTCAGCAGATGTCAGTAAACCTCACACATCACTCTCATGTTCAACCTAACCAGTCTGTGATGTCGTATATCAAAGGAAGCCACAGGGACAAGAAGGGAAGAGACATTTGTAGTCTCGTCTCTAAGACTTTTTCCCCCATCTGCTGTGGTTGGCTGTTACATTCAGTATATCTGATCCACCATGCAACACTTATTCCAATGAAATTTTAGATATTGGATTTGATTTGCATCCTCATGTGCACAGCATGTATGGATCACTCTGCATGGCATCTCGCATTTCACACATCTCATCACTGCGGAGGAGAGAGACGGTCCCTGCAGAGACACAGCAGCTTCTGCCAGGGGTCCGTCATATAAATAAATACACAAACACACTGAAGCACAAACACACATTGGCTCGGTCACGCTGTGATACTTGGAGCAGACTGACAGAATTTGGCTGAGAAAAAAAAGGCAATCCAGTTTATTTGCTTGTTGACTGGCAGGTTATTGCATTTCAGGTTTGCGAGATGGAATGCTGAAACATCAGCTGACTAACTGTAAAAGCAGGTCATGATCAAACTTCAGCTCATATTACATCAAGTCAGATTTTCTCTGATCCTCCTCAGAGTGGCCCGAACCGTCACCTCTGGGACCGCGTAGAACTGTTCTCCAGCAAAGTCCTCTGTTTTCTTAGCGTGCAAGTGAGCGGCTCTCCGTCCAAATTATTCATCAGGCCAAGACTAGACAACCCACTGGAACGTGGGAACTGAGAGAATGATAACTAACTGTCAAGAAAGAAATTGGTCGAGCCCTTTTCTTCTCTCCTCTGTTGGTTCAAGATGGCCAAAAACACATCAATCTTACATGCTGTTGACTGATTTTGGACACCTTTTCAAAGAGATTTGGTTTGTCATTTGAATAATTTGTGCCATTGTTCTTTTGCGGCCGGACCATATCAACAATTTACAGCAGCTGTGTGGTCTCTCGCAGCGGTGTCTTGTTTGGTCTTTCAAACTAAGACAAACTTTAAGTGACAGTTGTGTTTGCAGTGTAACACTGATTTAATATAGAGAAGTGTGAGGCTCCCAAACCTAATTCGCCATATATTGTACCACTGTGGCTCAGTTGCTTCTTGCGCAACACAACTACTTTGATTTATCTTCCAACTACATGGCCATGACTCCCTTTTTCCCTCTCTGAAATTCCTCTTAGATTTGTGTAAAGCTGTACAAATCAGACAATCTGTAATTTATAAATAGTAAGGCAAGTGGTCAGATTTTTATTGTAGCACTGACCCTTGCATTTATTGAACTTCATCTATGATTGATTATATGCAGTTGGGCATATACTCTATTAGCATTTTAGATATAATTACTGTTCATTATACATTTAAAAACTTTTTATGGTGTATTTTTTCTGTGCACTGCCAGATTGAAGGCAAAATCCCCACAGCCAGGGCAGAGCTTTTTTTTTTTTTTACTGCATAGATGCTTCTTACAGTAACAAGGAGCTGAATCATGAATCAGACAACCAGGACCAGCAGCCACTGCACATGTCCATCACAAAGCACATCACAGTTTGCATGACTGAGGTCCAAAAGCCACTGTCAAACTGCCAGCAATAGTCACAAAACAGGGAACTGTCACAAGGAAAAGATATAGCTGACAATTAAGAAGCTGTCGTTGTCATTCACTCCCAATCCTTCACATATGAAATGACCAGTGGTCCAGAATGGGAGACTTCATCCAGTATTTTCCTTCTTTTTTTGCTTCACTGTTTTCTCTAATTATCTGCCGTTGATGCTTGACAGAGACTTTACCCACCTGTCAATTCTCACTAGTGGTTTGGCCATCAACCACAACAAGCAAGGGCATCTGGCATGTCCCAAGTTCTCCCTTAATATGACTTCCAGGAAACTGCTGTGTCCATTCACAGTGGACAAAATAAAAATGAAATGGAAAGTGGGAAAGTGTGCAGGGATGTTATTTAATAACTTTCTACTCTTTCCACATATGCTTTAACTAGGACGAAAAAGAAATCATTTGAATGAACAGCTCTGATCTGAACTGCTCTCTGATCTTTTTGGCCATGGGTCTTAATTGGCTGCCTTTAAACATGAATGAGATGAAAAAAACAAATGCAACTCTGGATTGAAATATTGCCTTAAAGGGAATTCTGTATTTTGACCTAGGCTTTGGGTTTATCAATTATGATATATCAAATTATCACTTTATTTACTGAGATCTGGGGATGGTGCAATGCCAGATACACAACTGAAGAATGGAGTTCATAAAAAAAAGACCAGAGTAGCCGCATCATGTATACATCATTATCTGCCAATACAGAAGCTGTGGTATCTGGATCCATCTAACCTTTTTCGTGTCAATCAAAGAAATATGTGGATTTTATGCCTATTCTTAATACCTCTTAAGATCCGATTGGTGTGCTCCTCTGCTTCTTCTTCTTACTGAAAAATGAGAGGGATTCAGAGCTCTGGGACTTGGATAAGACCAGACATTTGTAAAAAACAAAACAAACAAAATAAAATGCACCAATTGAACCCAAAATGTTGTAAATCACTTATTAGTGATTGGATTGAAAAACTATGAGGCGCGACAGTAGTATCCAGGAAGTCGCTCCATTTGAGTACTTTCTAAACATGCTAACATGTCTGTTGCACTACAGGCCCATTGGTTCACAGTGAATATGTAAATAAAATTTTAAAAAAGCTCAGTAATTTCCTAAACAGCTGGTCACTGTAGTTTGTGGCAAATGTTACTCACATGGGAGTAATTAGAGCATTTGTTGGAGACCATTTTCAGGGGCAGATTAATCCACATTTGGTGCTCTAGCAGCAGAGCAGTGTATGATGGACTGAGTCAAGATAAACTACAGTGTGTGTGTTCATGGTAATGAAGGAACATGTCAAACAGTGTGACTCACTGATGTGTTTTAATAGTTTTTGGACAACAGTGGAGCTCTATGGCACAGAGGAATAAGATATATCAGGCTATAAATGAATACACACAGTACTTAATAAAATCAATTAATTATTGCTTTTTGGTGACAATATCTAAAAGTTTTAATAAAGCTTTATCCTTAAATTTAAAAACTTGAAAAGTACAAATAAAAATTATTTGTACAAATTAGATAATAGAATGGTAAAACATTTATATTTTGTTATTCAAAAGTTAAAAATGTACTTTAATGAATTCTTATTTTTACAAAAACATGTTATGATTCTAATCTTACAGGAACTGAAAACTGAGTATCAACCTATCATTCAAATCCAGAATAAAGTAGGTCTCCTCTAAAGTAGACTCCACAGGTCAAAATGAGAAGGTCAGGGTTACCAAAAAATGTCAGCAATGGTGTGGGAAAGATATATGTGAGAAAAAACTTGCTCTGCCCTATATTTAATGATTTCTTTCCCTGACACTTTCTGTTTCTGCACCTTTGACAGTTCATACCAGCATCTTCCTCATTTTGCCTTTTTCCTTTTTGCCTTCACTTTTTATTGTCTATCTATCTATCTAGGTCTTACTTTTGTTTCATCTCTGTCTCTGTGTCTCTGCAGGTTTACCGTGCTCCTGTAATTGTTTTCTCATCTCACTCTCCGGGGATGTGTTGGCATGGCCTTATTATCCCGGCTGATCAATGTGATTTATAGGTTTAGGGAGCGAGACATGCAAACTTTCTCATCTCCGGGGGATAAACCGAAGAAATCAATCACACACACTCTCTGCTCTGGTGTGGGCCAATCCAGACCTGAAAACTACTTTCTCCAAAGACCATCATGGAAGCAGTAGCACTCTTCAAATTGAGATTCTGTGTCTAAGTTGTTCTTTTTACTCCCAAATACTCAATTTAATCTTTATAATAGCAGTGCTTTTTGTGAATGCTAAAATATACACTGTCTTGATGTTACTCAGCTGAAACACGTTTTTTTTTTCCCACAAGTTATCATTTTGTGTCTTTCACTACAGTTACGCTGATTAATTTGTTTATGCTATTGCACCATTGCACTAATTTGCCATGATGCAGATGGCAGCCTTGTTAACATAATCATGCTGGCCCTCATGAGGACAGCAGGAAATCATATTGTTGTGGATTCCCACCAAGATTTGATGGTAAATATTCATGTTTTTAATGGCATTCAGCTTCATCAGGGAATAAACTGCAAGATCACACTTGAATAAGATTTACTGTAGACTTGCAGCTTGTTTTTTATTGATCCTATACATGACTGTATTGAGTTAAAGTTAGTCAGTTTTTTTAAAGCCTCTCCCTTATCCTTGATGATGGACCACACTGTACACCTGCCAGACAGGTGTGTGACGTCAAATCAGCATAGCAAGCTGTGTTAGTCACAGTGTGACTTCCATAGGATCCGTACACTTACCGTACACTTTAGAATTCAGAATCAGGCTCTGGGCTAAACAGAAGAGGTTTGATGTTTAACACATGTTAAAGACTTCATCCAGCTCAGCAAGGAAATACATCCAGTAAGGTAAAATGTTTTAGCTTCCTTCAACACTGGCCTTAAGCTGATGCCACCAACAAGTGGTATTAGTTGTGTGTTTTGACATTGTTTTTTTATTTAAGGTTACTGCTAGTTAAGGCATCATTATGCAGCTTTTATCTTAAAATAACAGCTTTAAAAATCATTTTAATAGTACAATGACTTGTAATAGAGTGAATTCCGCTTCAGGCAGGTGGAGCCTTCTATGGCACTATGTAAGATTGAAATCCTGGGCAGGATTTCTATAGCGAACAGTGTAATGCATTACAGCACCACAACACATCAACAAAACTCTAAAGCAAGCAAGGTGAAGAAGCAAAAAGTATATGAACAATGTGAGTTCTTTGGAGGAAGCAAGCTTGGTATTCTCAGTATGGCTATCTTGACAGAATCTGCGAAGAGACCAAAGAAGACGTTGGGGGAAGAAAAGAATAGAAAAAGAGAGTGTGAGAGCAAGACACCGGACAAGAGTAAATACCAGACTGGCTTTTACTCGTTGGCGTGAGCCAAATCAGCTGAAAGGATGCCGAGCTGGTCTTCTTGCTATTGGACTAGTAAGTAATGACTTAATAGCTATCTCGCTGTGTCTTGTGTTGTAGCACTTGCTTGACACTTGTTACTTGTCACTATATTGTTTTGGTTCGTTCTCACTGATCTCATAGTGTTTTTAGCAGCAGAAGGCAGCTTTTTCCATCAAAGAAAACTAAAAACCAACTGCATGCTACCTGGCCAGCACCAAACGGTAGACAAACGAGGTTAGCAACAAGCTTGATCAAGAGTTAGTGGGGCCCAAAACAGAGTTAAAACAAGAGTAAATATTAGTCTTACATTTGTGGCGCCAGAAACACAACTCAAAATTGTATGTTAAAGTGTCAGTTGGATGTATATATGGACTCAGCAATAGCAGGGGCGGATCTAGAGAAATGTTCATGGGGTAGCAAGAGGTGGCGTGGAGATTTTAACATTTTTAATACTTAGCTGGCAAGTAAGTAAGTAAGTAGTAAGTGCACTGCCAACACATTAGTAGTTGGGTAGTGTATGCAGAATGAGCAGTTTCAGAGTTGTTGATACTGGAGACACTCGTTAGCTCCGGTGAATATTTGGGTTTAGTGCCTCACAGGATAAGTCCCTGCTATCTCCGGATTCTGTATTTCAGCCAGCTGAAGATGGCAACCCCTACACACATTTAGCAAGTGTGGCTAGGACTAAGAAGGTGTACAGAAAGCTACCAGGGCCGGGCGCTGCTGCCGCTGCAGGCCGGCAATGGCGCCTGGGGAAAATTAGTGTGTGTACCAACCCTGTGTCCTCTTGCAGCTCC
>NW_024041351.1:0-8224 GCF_014851395.1 Micropterus salmoides
AAGACCACTTCCTTCACTCTGTTCAATCTTACTGTCTTTATCTTTTCACTCAATTACCTATTCATTTCTCACCATGTAAATAGTGTTCACTGAAAATCAAAAAACAAAGAAAAAGAAAACACGACGTTACAGTGCAGTGAAAGTTACTAATCTAATCTTTAAATTTGATTTAATTAAAGGCAGTGGTAAAAAGAAGTCTTCAGTCTTAATTTAAAAGAACTGACAGTTTCAGCAGACCTGTAGTTATCTGGGAGTTTGTTCCAGATATACGGGGCATAATAACTAAACGCTGCTTCTCCATGTTTAGTTTTGACTCTGGGGACAGAAAGCAGACCTGATCCCAGACGACCTGAGATGGATGGTTCATAATGAAGTAGAAGATCAGAAATGTATTTTGGCCCTAAACAATTTAGTGCTTTATAAACTAACAGCAGGATTTTGAAATCAATTCTTTGACATACAGGAAGCCAATGTAAAGACCTCAGAACTGGAGTGATGTGATCCACCTTTTTGATCTTTGTGAGGACTCAAGCAGCTGCGTTCTGAATCAGCTGCAGCTGTCTGATGGATTTCTTAGGAAGCCCTGTAAGGACACTGTTATAGTAGTCAAGTCGACTGAAGATAAATGCATGGATAAGCTTTTCCAGGTCCTGCTGAGTCCTGTAATCCTTGATATATTCTTCAGGTGATAGTAGGCTGACTTTGTAATTGTCTTAATGTGGCTCCTCAAATTCAGGTCTGAGTCCATGACTACACCAAGATTTCTGGCTTGATTTGTGGTTCTTAACATTACAGATTGAAGCTGAGCACTGATCTTCAATCGTTCCTCCCTGGCTCCAAAAACAATAACTTCTTAACTAAATTCTGGCACATCCAATTGTTGACCCGTACAGTTACTCAGCGGCTGTATGGGATCATAGTCCCCTGGTGATATGGTTATGTAAATCTGTGTGTCATCTGCATAATTATGGTAACATATTTTGTAGTTTTTCATAATCTGAGCCAGCGCAAGCATGTAAATGTTAAACAAAAGAGGCCCACAATGGAGCCTTCGGGAACTCCACGTCATTTTTCTTAGCTCAGTTGTGTATTACCTATAGACACAAAGTAGTCCCTGTCCTTTAAGTTGGATTCAAACCAGTTTAGTACTGTGCCAGAAAGTCCAACCCAGTTTTCAAGTCTGTCTAGTAATATGTTGTGGTCGACCGTGTCGAATGCACTGACATCCAATAATACTAAGACTGAAATTCTGCCACTGTCAATGTTTAAATGGATGTCATTGAAGACCTTAACAAGAGCCGTCTCAGTGCTGTGGTGGGATATTACTTTTCCCATTAAGTAGTGTAACGGATTACTTTTCCAAAACAGTAATATTATTACAGTTACTAATCCAAGTAACGCTGCGTTCCTGAACACACCATCCTTGACATGAATGCGCGAAAAACTGAAGGAAGAATGGATGAGAAGAATGGCTCTTATAAATACATATGCAGAAAATGTAGCTTAGTTCAAAAGTAGGGAATTACTTGCTTTATTTTGTTATTTCAGACGGTGGCATTAAGAAACACAAAAATCACACTCCTTGCTGCTGAAAATGATAAAGTTGGGAGAGACTGCTTTGTTTCGGGGTGAGGGATGGGGGTGGGTCATTGTAAAAGTAATATAGTAACGTAACTAGTTACTTTTATCACCCAGTAATAAGTAAAGTAATATTATTACTTTTTCAAGGAGTAATAAGTAACTAGTAATGTATTACAATTTCTGAGGAACTTGCCCAACACTGTCCGTTATCACGGGAAAACAACATTCATTACCTCGAGATCACAAGATAATTATTCCGTTATCACAGAAAAACGGAGTAAAAAATTAGGGCTTCCGTAATATCCTGATAACGACAAAGGCAAAATTATTTAAATGAGCAGAAATATAACATCACTGAATGGATCTTGTTATGATTTATCAGTTCATTGGCCATGTTACTGTAAAGAAATAATTTAGGATGCAATGTTGTGGTTTGTTTGTGATATTTGTTAACCTTTCGCACCTCTTTCTTGGTGGCAGAGCTGGCCTGCAGGAGGGCGATGTCATCATCAGCATCAATGGCGAGCAAGTCACCTCAGCCAGTGATGTCAGCGCTGCCATAAAGCGGGACGACACGCTGCGAACAGTGGTGAGGCGAGGCAACGAGGACGTCATGCTCACCATCGTCCCCGAGGAGGTTGAGCCTTGACCTCTCAGAACTCAACCACCCAACCCGTCAACCAATCCCGAGCTGGCTCTCAGTGTTTTTCAACCAATCATGAACACTTTGAAAAACCTAGCAACCAATAGGGGTGTGTTTGTCTGGGGCCACACCTACTGTGTTTAAGAACTTGTAATTATTAGTAATACTCTTCCAAGGTGTTATGCTCACACACACCTTCAGAGGTCCAACTTCATAACGCTGGGAACTCAAGCTTCAACCCTGTCATCATACGTCTCATGTTAGTTTTAATATTTCCTCTAATCCCAATTTACTTTCCATCATCACTGACCTTTTATATTCTACTAACAACGCCTATCACTACAAAACGGTTACTGCAGGTTACCGCAGTCCTCTTTAAATGTCTATGTTGTTGATGGAATATTTTTTTAAAGTATTTTTGCCTCAATGTGTTTGAAGACAATTTTTCAAAAAAAGGGAATAAAATTATTTTCAAAAGTGTTGTCTTTATTGATAATGTCAATGTAATGATGGTTGAGTTCAAATGTCAGTCCTGCTTCCAAAAGGAACTAACAAGCACGACAGGTTTTGTACTAGCTTTGAATGTCCATGCAGTACTTTCCCATTTTAATAATAGATTATTTTTGTGAATGACAAACAAACAATTCTTTAGTGAGATCTATGCATTGCAGGTAGGGGTTCCTCATGGAGCCTTCTAGGATCCCCTGAGCTTCCGAAGCTACTTTCAGGTTTGATCATCGTGTATTTGGTTTTCATTTCTTCTACATTTTCTTCTTCAACTTAATTTTTTCAACTAACAGCAAACAGTCTTTGTGGTCTAGCTAGGCTTTGTCCCCCATCTAAAACTAGAGGCAGGCTGACACACAACCCAAAGCAAGACTCTTCCACCAGCAATACTCTCTTACTGTACATGATACTGAACTTTAACCCAGAGTTGACAATTGACTATGACCTAAAATGGCTGTTATGTCAGAATACGAAGTCAATACATGCTGGTGAACACAATGAAGCATTCAGCAGCTGTAGAGCAAGATCATTTAGTCAAAGTTGGTGGAGACCAAAACAGAGCCAAAAGGATTATGAATATTGGATTGAGGCCAGAGGCCCGACTCCAAATGAATGCTAATGTTGCTTTGTGTCTGCTGGATGGCAAAATAAGCAAATGTTTGTTAACATATTCACCATGTCAACTTCATATATGTACAGTAGGCTATATCAACATTTTTTTACTGCTTGTTTTGCGGCCCCCAAAAATCAATTGTTACACATTTTGAAAATCTTATAACCTTAAATCTTGACACTCCAAATTAAACTGAAAATGGAGTTTAGAATAATTCGTAACATACAAATAAACACGTCTTCTTTAACGGTGTTTGCAACTGTATGTATATGAAAAACAGCAGAAAGTGAACTCCAGCACGACCCCAGCAGCCGAGCTCTGTTCACAAGGACACCAAGAAAACAAGCTGAGAAAGAACTCACATCATCTCTCAAAACATCTTCTTCTTTTCTCTTGTCCTGTCTTATCTTGTCCTCCCTCTGTGCCATGTTACACGCTGAAATAATGAATTTAACACACCATGACACAATATGTTGGCCCCTGTGTGTCTATAGGCCCAGTGGAGCGAAGGTGTTACGTAACACTTGACACAGTTATTACAGTGACGTTAGTTATGTGTTCTCTGTGCAGGGGGTCAGCAGGGGAGAGCTTACAGAGAGCTAAACTAAAATGGGCATCCACTGCTGAACTTGCTAGTAAGATTTGAGTGTTTCAAAATTTAAGTAAGACAAAACAGAAATCAATTTAACACTGATCAGCTCCATCTCAAGAAGTGTAGTTGCTGACTACTGGGAAATTTGTTCAGTATGTATTTCTAGTACATACTGTACATACATACGAATTCAAAAATGAATGTCTCAGTACATATTTATGAGCAAAATATTTTCCATGGTTGCCATGTTTGCACGATAATAAACCAGTCCGTCAAATTTTTCATTTCTGCATCTCATTACCAATTTTGTTGCCTTATTTTTGAGATTGTTTGACAGCTGCTGTTTCCAAGGTCGAGAATTAACTTTCAGTCTTATCTTTGTGTCAACATGAATAACAAGTCCTTAAAGTGTGAAGCTCTATCGCATGATATGTTCAAAAGCTGCAAGACTGATTATTATTACCTTTGAATTACTTAAATACTTTTCTCTAATTAATAATTTGTGTTCACAAATCTAAATGAACTAAATTGTACTCTCAAATGACGCACGCTTTACAGAGCTTTGATTATCAGTATCATCACTTCGACCCCAGTTGGCTGAGATGTGAGTGGAACCATTGACCCGGTTTGTTGAGTCCCAGAACTCCCGGCTGCTGACTCAGTGTCTGTCGTCCACATGCCTAACATAACATCCGCACATCATTTTATAATTTGGTGTCCTTCTTATGTAATGTGACCCCTTTTCGTTTCTGATGACTCAGCTCACAGCGGTCAGTTGGTTCACTGTATAAATACGTTGGCATGAACCAGCTACTCTCTTTCTTTTTGTATTTTGGGAACTCGGCCTTCCACGCAGCAGGATCCACTTTAGATGTCTTCTGCACATGACTAACTGCTGCAGTTCTGCCCATTAGAAGACTTTCAGTGACCTTGATGGTCCATTTCTGAGTCAACATTACTGGAAGTCATGGCGGGAAACATCAGCTGAGTTGATTTTACTTTTCGGGAAACTCTTGGGGAACATTTTCCTCTAACAGCCATTGTCCACATGAAATATCCATAAATCACTATTGTCAATTCTTAAAAGCCTTTTCTGAGTCATAGGTTTTGTCACAACACTGGAGCCCAAAGATACCAAGTGGAAAAATGTTTTTCCCGTTAAAGTTGGTTATCTGAAATTTCCCTTACTGTTATTTCTGATAATTTTGTTTTTGTTGCAGTCGTCCGTCATTATTCACGTCCTCTAAAGTGTCTGAGCTCTTTTTTTCCTTGCTCAACACAAAATCATCATGTAATCTCTGTCGCACATGAACTTCTCTTTGTTTAAAGAAGCACAGTACAGTTATTAAGCCACAAAAAAAAGAGTACATTCATTTGTATAAATATATTTTTATTGCTATTTACGTCAGTACAGTTATTAAAACCATCAACATTACAGCTCAAAAAGTCCTTTTAATAGTTTACATTGGCAGATAATCTTTACGTTACAAACATGTACATTATTTAAAAAATTACAGTGCTTTATTAAAACTTTTTTTAATCAGAATAAGTGTCAAACCAAACTGAACCAAACAGTTAAGGCTTCACTAACCGAAACACTTAACGTCATCAGTGCAGGTACAGTACATAGTGTAAATAACTGTTGTTCATGTGGGTCATGAAACCTGTGAGAGCAAATTGGAGCGTTTACATGCACACTTAATGTCCATAAATTAGTGTTGCATGTCATTAAGTTAAAACCTGCCAACACTATCCTGGATAAGATAACATCACTGCAATGATTTAAAGCTTGTATGTTTTTCTGTCTGTGCTGTAACCAGTTTTACTTCCAAATACAGTTTAGTTTTAGATGGCCTCTTTGTTGGTAATGTATTTCTACTTTTTCATGTGGAAAAACTTGCCCAGAATGCATTACAGCCGCAGGATGTGTTTTTTTAGATTTTCACATTTTTTTGTAACAAGGCCAAACTTACATCATGTTCATAAGCTAATGAGACAGTTCTACATCCAGGACATTCACTTTGGCTGTCAAACAGTGTTGCATTCGTTTGCTATTTACCCAGAGATCAAATATAAACAAGCTGTTACAGAGGCTGCATCTTTGCCTTTCTTTAGTTTAACACATTTTATGTTTCAGCAGATTACTGTGCTAATTATGTCTTTCTTTGCCATTTCAGCCTTTTTATTTTTACCGTTGTGTCTCTGTTAGTCTGCGTCCACTCAGCTTCTCCTCTGACACTATGGTCTACTTTGGGCAGGAAAGGTTTCCAGGTTACATTAGTCTTTTAGCCGTGCTGAACTCAGTGTATGGCTGGTGTCGGGGCAGTCTGCTCCGACAGTCTGGTGGATGCTGCTTCTCCCACTGAGCTGCTCATGGCTCCCTGGTTGAGGGCGACCTGCGGGAGGGCACTCAGCAGGGCCTTCTCCAGCTTCTGCTCCAGAGCGTCCAGGCGACGGTCCACATGCTCCTTCAGCCTCCTCTCCATGTCCTCTAAACGACGCTCCATGGCTGAGTCCAACTCCCTGCAGAGAGGAGGGACAACGATGATAGAATTTTAATCGCAAAGGAGTCATGAATACTTTGATACCACTGGAACCTCACTAACATGGAATGGGCTGAAAACTGTCCAAAATCACCCCCATGTCCTGTCATGTCAACTTATTGTGGACAACTATATATTATAAGTTTAATGCTTTAATGATTTAGGTACTTCCATAAAATGGCCTCTATATTCTGTTATTTGACTACTGACTGATGAAATGTTCTCTTACAAAATGGCAACAAAGTATTGAGAAATGCTTTATATTAGCATTTTCTCTGCAAGGACTAGGCGTTTCCTGTTGTGTCTACACAATAATGTTTGTATATAAAACTCAGCTAAATTTACACTGACAGTTAAAGTGGAAGAAATACATATAAATCATATTACAGATAAATAAAACTGCAGAAGAATGATATAAAAGCGTGTGGACATTTTTCTTCCAGCAGAGGCAAAGCTCCACGAAAACTCACAGAAAGTCTTGTCTGAACAAGAATGATGGTTGTGGCTGCATTTTTCAACCAGGTCTAATTAAAACTAGTTGTGACTCATGTTAAATAATCGCTGTACTATGCGACTTTGTATTAGGCACTAAAATGAGAAAAGGGAGGCATATTTAAGTCTAGTGTAGAGGAATGAAAGGGGGAAAGAAATGAACAAACATGAAGCCACATCAGCAATAAAACCTCAAACATAAACACAGACACTAAAACCAAACCGCCCACACAATCAATGCTGACCATCATCTTCCCCTAACCTCAAAATCCTCCTGTGTCCATCTTACTCAGGCTTTCTGTACCAAACTTCCAGACAGCTGACTTTAGATTGGCTTCATCTTAACCAACTGGAGGAAATTCTCAAAACCAGAATTCTCTTTTTCTCGTTTTCCACTTTCTCAAACATTCCCTGTCTTTCTGCATGCCTTTCCATTTGGGGTTTGTCAGCATTAATTTTTTTCCCCCCCTCAAGGATCTTGAAGTTTTTCCTCAAGCCAACCCTGCAGCTCTGGCAGCTCCAATAATTGTGCTTCTCTTACCACCATAGGAAATCCTGACTGACTACTCACATTGTTGCTTAACTCCTCCCAACGTTTTTCTGTGAACCGTGCTGTCAGTCTGATCAGCAGAATTTATTTTACATGTCTGCTGATGTACTTTAATTGTCTAGTTCTTTTACATACAGAAGCAGGACAAAAGACCAGAATCCAATGCAACAGCCTCTACATCCCAGAATGCAATGCAACTGAGAGGCAGGTTTGAGTTTTAAGTAAGCGGACATTACTCAGTTTGTCCACTGCAAAGGAAACCCGTTTCTATTGCCGTCATTACCGCTCCCTCTGCAAGTCAGCAGCACAATTGAAAGCAACAACTTCCTGTTAAATGTAGGAAATCAGAAACATTACAATAAGATAAAGCAGACAGGTTCGAGGGCCAGTTGGTTCACAAGAACAAAAAACACTCAACATAACACATTTCCAGAAACAATTTTTTAACACTTCACTAGAGCATCCACTAAAATAACATACTTTTCTTTATAAACTACAATAATGTATGTGTTTGTTCGTCAGTTTCGATGTAGATTACTAGATAAGTCTAATTTACTAGTATTACAGTCTTAAAATATTTTAGCTTGTGGTAGCCAGACGGACGTGTTGTGGTGAAGACGTACCAATGAGCTGCTGTCCTCTCCTCGATGTGGAGTCAGACTAAGCTGGCATTCTCTCTAAAACCCACATGCGCTGCTCTGCT
>NW_024041352.1:0-37527 GCF_014851395.1 Micropterus salmoides
CCCACTTCAAGCACTGCCGATAACACTTTTGTACTTTTACTTAAGTTTTCTTGCAGTACTTTAACTTGTAAGAAGTATGCATATAGTGGATATTGGTTTGCATTTGCAAGTGCTCCAAATTACATGACAATGTCATGTATGTCATTTAACCACTTACACGTTTTCTGAATTTATTATTTTTTATTTAGTTTTGGGTTAAAACAACTACATCGTTAAAGTAAGGGACCCTCGATGTCATGGTTACAAAAATAACCTGTGGTTAAGGTTTGGAAGCAGTCTGATGTTTAGGTGACCTATCAATCCACCCTGACCTTGTCCCTACGGATTTTGTCACTCTCTAACATAACCTTACTACTGCTGCTAGGACTTGCCACTTGAACATAATCATATGTCATTTTGTGGCACTTGGTGAACAACTGATGCTGTGCTGTTGATGTTCTCGGGAGCATAGTCTTGTTTACTTAAGCAAAAGAGTGCACACATCTTACACCTTTACTACAGACAATCATTCACGGACAATCAATATTGGAAAATGATTATTTTGTCACAATTTTAATGTATAGTATGCTCTGCTTCTATGATAATGCTGTTCTGCTTTCCTCAAAACGCCAGGGCAAAAATCTTTTCAGCGTTAAAAAACAAACAACATTTAGCTGCCATATTGCCATTCCCTGTGTAAAAAGCCTTGTGACTCTCATGTACAAACAACTGGTAAGTGCATAGATGTGTGGATGGTAGAATGCCAGTCGGACCTATTAATTTCTACAAAGACCGGTTGTAAAAACAAAGCATAAGTTGATAAAAGCATTTAGTTCAATACAGTTAACACAATCAAAGCATCTGTTTAAAAAAAAAAACTATATATCTAACATACAGAATGTTTGGATCAAACACTATAGCAATTACTTTTATGCAGACGTGTGGTGTTATATGAACAAAACATTCTCAACATGCTTGATCTTTCCTTTCAGATGAGCGTCTCGGCTCATTGGCATACGAGCCAGGCAAATCAAATATAAATACAGTCCATGTCCCTGGGTGTAAAATAGAATGTATTCAGTCAATGGAATAGCTGCAATGTCAAAGCGGTTTGAATCAAAAAGCTTATTGAAATTTCAGTGCAGCTGTATGGGTGTCTCTAATGAGGTAAGAAAAGAACAGTGTTTCTCTGACTGTGCAGCAGTCTAACCAATTATCAGACTTCCCTGCTGCTGAACCATGGGAGAAAGTCCATAGGTGATGGTGGGGAGGACGATGGGAAGCCACGTTGTTTAAGTGAGAGAGAACAGATAATGGACTTGAAGTTTCTCTCTCTGCTCCCTTTCTTTCACTTCCTCCCAGACACTCTCAACTAAGACAGGGCTGGCGTTTCTAGCGGACAACCATCAGAGAACCTGGCATGTGATTTGACTATATAGTCAAAAAGAGTCTGATTGTCTTTGGAAATGTTTTTTCATCAGACGGGAGTTTGGATGCTGCTTACCCCTGTTTCCGATTTTCTGGCAAAACAAGTTTGTCAGCCAACATAATACAGAATGTGTAGCAACTGTTGCGCTTGCATAACTGCTCAGTTCACCTCTGATCCTCACATTTCAGCTTTATAAATAGGAAGAAGATGACCAGATTTCTCAGTCATCATAGTCAATTTTGGTGCATTTGGAGGAAATACTGTAATTTAAAATCACGCAGTCATCTGAATCACATCTCCAAACATCCTGTTTCTTTATACAGTACATTGCTGTGGATCAGTTTCATGAAAGGCTGCAAATGTACAGTGCAGTATAATGTGATGTATTCAATCTGACAAACCATCAACTGTAAGCACTGGTGCCCAGCAGTTTGTTTTCTTTTTCTGTCAACCACAGTCATGTTTGCTTTGGTGCATTTTTGCATTTGGCTCATTTAAGTCGGCACTGCCCAATTATAAGCCAACCAGGGCTTGTAAACAAAAGTCACATGGACTTATATGTAGCTTGTTAATTGGACAACATTTTGGTAACCTGTCATCCTGCCAGGTTAGAGTTTGGCAGGGCCTGCGGGGGGTAGAGGTGGGTGGTCGGGCAAAATAACTGACTCCCTGTAGCATCCCTGTTGCTAATCATTATGGATTTCTTTGCTGTGACTTGCCTACTCTGGTATTAATACTAGTTATAAACTCATAAAGAAGTAGCTGATTATGAGTTTTGCCCTCTGTTCCTCTTTTTCTGTTTGGCTTCTGGGTTTAACAAACAGATTGCCACTGGATGTTAAAATCAGCCTTATCCTATTATAACCTTGCGTGTTTGAGGTTGTTTATGTGGTGTGGATGTCATTCTTTCTCTGAACAAGCTGCCCTGAAGCTTTCTTGAAAGAAGACTGCAACCTGCATTTTTCTGCGCAGGCATTTCACGCCACCTGCGTTTCAATGGTATTGTCTTCTCTTGCCCAAAGTAAACCGAGTGAGAATGCACCTAAAAGTCTGCCCGCTGACAAGTCAGACCTGGCGGTGACACTGCCGGGCAGGGAAGCAGACCCGAAACCTGAATTGCACCCGCGGTTACACAGGAATCAAAGAGCGGCAATTCCAAACAGGTTCCTGTGGAGAGGAGGGGAGCCAGGCTGCGGCAGGCTGGCTTTCTGCTTTTTTCAGTCAGGCAACGAACGGTGGTGAGTGGAGGTCACAGAAGAGCAGAAGATGACTGATTCATGGGCTGGCTAGCAGGCTGTGTGTGGACATGCATGCTTGTGTGTATGTGTGTGTGTGTGTGTGTTTGTGCTGTGCGTGTGCGTGTGTGTGACAGATTGGCAAGGCCACGGATGGGCCAGGCTCCATCAGTACCGCAGGCTGCTGTGATGTGTCCATTCTCCTTTGCTCACCACAGCCGACGAAATCAGAGCTGTCTATGTGATTGCCTGTACATGCGGGTATGTTTCATTGTCTCTTTCCCAGTTATGGGTGTGTTGTTTCAAAATCAGAACCGCAATCACTCTATTTGCCAAGTACAATAAAGGTAAAGGTTTGTCTTGGCAGTACTGTTGCAGAACTGTTTCGACAGCTAACATTGCAAACGATAACACAGAGACACAGCAGTTGGCTGTGTGAGTGTTTTTCAGTCTGTTTCTGTTTTGTGTGTGTTGGTATCTGTTCATGGGCATTTTAGCCCACATTTGTGTACAACTGTGTGTGTATATTGTTTCTGTTTACAAATGCATACACATTTACATTCAGGAGCAGGATAGGTAATAAGAGAAAAGCGTAACAATTAGTCACATGAGAGCTGCTGGATTGTGGAACAATTTGGCTCAAGAAAGCAGAATTACTACATCTTTATTATTTCATACCTTCTAAAAATGATTTTTCTCAGATATAGCTGTATCGTTATGGGTTTATCTTGTAAAACGTGCAATTCAATCTGTTTTGTGCATGACATGCACAGTACATCAAATAGAACACAACATTGCATATTTAAGCATACAAACACCTTTTATATAGATTTGTGCCCATTTGTATCTATTCATCTAATGTTTTGTGCTAGTACTTTGGAACTTTTTAAAATGTTGTCCTCTTGTTGTTATTTCATCGTGACTTTTATTTCAAGTGTTGATTGGAGTTGTTTGTCCTCTCACAGAGTAAAAAAAATTTCGAGGTTGTTTTAAAACAATCACAGACTATTCTGCAATGTATTTTTTGACTGAAGATGACATATATACTTTCTGAATTTGGTCTAATCCCTTTCAAAGGGGGAAACAAGAGTTCAGTGTAAGTTGAGGTGAACATTATAACCTCCCATTCATCGCACTTTGACAGATTATAACTGATGAAGCAAAGAAGGTAACACGCCTGGCACCTCACTGACAGCACCCTCCATCCTCCACTCGTCAGTGTCAGGTAACCATTTCCCAAGTGCCACCTTCAATTACTTAGGATATTGCTAATGATTATACATTGTGTGTGAATGCAAATGTGTGCCAGGAAGTTTCATGACATAAAGCTCAAGTCAGTTGTAGCATGACTAATGATGTACCAAATGAAGGTTGGACTTCAATGAGTGTCTTAAAGAGCAGAAGAGATTTTAATTACTCATCTGTCTGGCTGCTTGTGTGACCTTCAGTCAAGACCTGGAGAGAAGTCAATTACAGTGATGATGTGCTATCTCCATATCTGGCCGTATACCTTGCGACTGGACTGGCCATGGAAATGGCAGATTGTCAAAGGTCATTATAATATTAATCTGAGGGTTGGGAAAAAAGTTTGAAATCAACTGTAATTTGCCAGTACAGATTCACTGGCAATATTGTCAGATTGCAGAGTGCAGTGGTAGGCAGGTACACTCAGTGCTGGAGTCTTTTTGATTTATTACCCTCACTATAGCTGTGAGCAATTTGTGTTCAGCACAAATAAAGAAAGCTGGTCAAGTAACACTGTAAACTGTGTAATTATTCCCTCATTCATTCATTTTTTTTTATCACCTTTTGGCTATTTATTTCAGTGTTTTGACTGGATAGCAACACCAATAAACATACCTACTCTTGGCGGCATCACCACCCACAGCTGCATTGGGGGAGCTGTTTTACTCAGAAAGTCAGTTGCTTGGACTCTATTTGTCTTTTGTAATTACCATTCAATAAAGGAAACCCCTTGGTAATTATCCTTGGCACTCGGTGAAACCAATCATTGTGAGTTAACATAAACACAGACCCGTTTTTAAAGAGGCTGATTCAGACACGGCCCTGCCTCAAAGGGGACTCAGCTCTGAGATCCAACCCACTAGCGAACACGGGCGGACAGGCCCCATCTGTGGCCGTGACCCCCTTAGAGAGCGGGTTGCGACCTCATCTTTGACTTCAGAGTGAAAGGGAATCTTGCCAGGGTTGCGGCCCCTGCTGAGGACCGCATCATGTGCATCATTGGTTAAAAGATTGTCTGGGTCAAACGAAACAGGAAGACTTGAGGGAGATCACACACTAGCCGCGCATTAATGGCACTGAGGCGGCGCGTGGCTTTAATTTGATTGAGTGGGAGTTGAGTGTTGGAGAGGAAAACACAAATCAGACATTTTCATTTCACAAAGCAAGTTTGTTTAATCTCATTTTCTTCATTTATTTTGATGGGGTAGGGCAGTGGCCTAGATACGGCAACTATTTCTTCATGAGCCGCACTGTAGCTCTCAAAAACGCTCACAGCTTGAGAGGGAGGCGTCTGGAAATTAATTTGTTTCATGAATTTTTGCCTTCAGTAAATAAAAAGATGCTTAAGGAAATGGCATGGATACGGGTGTCATTCACTGCGGGAATCTTATCAAAACTCCCCAGTTCATCTCACACTGAAGACAGACGAAACTAGTAGAGATAAACTTTGGATCGGGGTGAAAAAGGCATGGCATTCCTACACAGAGAGACTATAGCACTCAGTGTGCAGCATCCGTCAATACCTTCCACTGACATGTATAGAATCCCTTGCTCTCTACCTCTACGCCGCACAGTTGAATGTGCCTTGACGTCGGCCTTCTATCTGGGCTTTTATCTCTCTGACACGCCTTTGCCACTGACATTTAGATGAAAGCTATAGGCCTGGCTGGGAATAATCTGCACTGATAGGAAACGTCTTGCAGCTGCAGGAAAAAGAGGAGTTGGAGTGCAGGCATCTTTCCAGTCTGTAGTCTGGTGCATCACAGGACTGCCTCTGGACGCAGTGCACTCAGCGTATAGGAATGCCTACTGCATAGAGATACAATCATAGATATAGCTACCGCTGTACACAGCAAAGGAAAAGATTCACAAGATACAATATGCCGCTGTGCAAAAATATTTGTGTATACAAGATACATAGAAATTATTATCATTTCATTCTGATAACTCATATATCTTTTTCTTGTCCATAAACTATAGTGTATATTGTATAAAAAGTATGTTATGCCACTTTTGGTTAAACCTAGGGAATTGTGAAGACCCTAAAATTTCAAAAAAATTAAAAGAGAGAACGTTAAAGAGAATTGAGAAAGGCTACTTTTAGAGATCCATTAGGATCTGAGAGGGTGCCAATTAATAGGTTCTTAAATACAGCGATTGACGTCGCCAGTAAAACACTCTGAGGCACTCAGAAGTCATCATGGGAGCAAAATGACAGCTCACGACAGGAAAGACAAGCTGTTATTACTCTGAGGAATGAAAGACTGTCTTGAAGAGAAATACCAAAAAATCTTAAAATATCTTTGAGCCTCAAAAGGCTCTCAAGAAACTGAGAAGGATTGTGATCAAAAAAAGAGGCCTGGCAGACCTAGATCGACAACAAAATCAAACAACAAGTTCATAAGTTGCTCTTGCATAACTGCTGCAGCCAACATCAAGGCACAGCTGAATGAAAGTCAGCACGAGAAATTCAACTGTGCAGAGAAGACTTAAGAAGCAGGGCTGATGGGTCGTGTAGTGGCTCAGAAACCTTTATTAAGCCGTCAAAACCAGGGTTAAGAGGCTTGCTTGGCCTAAGGAACGGAAACACTGGACTGCTGCAGGGTGCAGCACTGTGGACCAATTCTGACATTCTTAGTAAATTAGGCAGTTTCCACTTAAATCTACCTCATTTCCAATAAAACATTTCTTATTTTACTTTTAATTATTTCTTATGTATATGTTCTAATTTATGGCATTTACATTCTGCTTGAAAATTCCCCCAAAAATGTGAAAATATAGGGTGCTCCAAAACTTTTGACTGGCAGTGTACCAATGCATAAAAACATGAGCATAACAGCAAGGGGAAAACAAGACACATTGCTAATTAGCTTCCTGGTTAACACAAGAGTTGGCATGGCAACCAATAAAACTGCAGAAGCCATGCTTAATGGGAAATATCAGCATGGATGGAATGCTTCTTTGACAAATTAGTTTGTGTGGCTGTTGTGTAGCCTCGTTCGTGTGACCATGTCAGTGTTATGTAAATGTGCATACAGCATAAAGCGAGATGAGGAGTCTGATTCTTTTTGACTGCGTAGCACATCCATGGGCATAAGCACGAGCACGTAGCTTTTGAATGCATTTTAAACACCCTAAAGAGTCCTAGGGGAGGAAACCAGCTCTCCAATCATACAATGGACATATTTTCCTGCGTGAAAACAAGCCTTGGGCATGAAAAAACGAAGCTTGAAAAACAAATAAAATAACTACACAAAACAAATGTTTATGAATGATGAATGAGAGTGCTTTTGCAATTGGAAGTGGTTCTTAATAAGGAAGCTCCGTCTGTATAGTCATCAGCACAGAGGCCAACAAAACTTTTATTCACCTCATTTATCTTGAATAAAATCCCCCCCCCAATAATGGTAATTGTTCAAAATTGGTGGAAAATTAATCTGGCAACATGTCTGTATGAATTAATTGTGTCATTACTACCTCATAAGGATACTGAAAGAGGGAATTTACACTGCATCATAATCCAATAAGTTCATTAATTCTCACAAATGTCTTTTATTCCACTTTTGCAGGGGAACACGCGTGACAGAATCGATATCACATGCTTCCAATATGTGATGTATTCACATCACATTATTGTACCACTCAAGGCTTGAAAGATGTATGTCTTAGAGAACATTTTAAACCAACAAAAGATTCATCTCAGCAAGTCATTTTGTCTCATATTGAGAACCTAATCTGTATTTATTGCCTAAAGTACATTTGCTTTTAAATGATGAAAAATAAGATATTGTTATTTTTTTACCTGACCATTATTGAATATATAGGCCTGTTTTACTTTTGTTTACAGCAACTCGTAAAAATTGTGCACATACAACTAATTTGGCAATTAGTTGTGTACTGAGGCAGCTTGTCTGTGAATAGTTGGTTAAACAAACCACCAGAGTTAACATCCTGTGTCCCACAAATGTACCATGGCGAGGTTTGGGTTACTAAAACACTTAATTGATATTTGTGGAAAGATTAAATCATTTCAAATAAAACGTGAAGTTCACATTGTGCGTCAAGTAAGCATTAGCTTTTTCTGCGCTTAAAACTGTGCTAACCAATACTTTTACACTCAGGTGACAGTTTATTAGGTACACCTAGCTAAAACTAATTAAAAAGTGCTCCTACCAGGTGGACTGTTGTACTGATGGATTGTATTGCCTTATGTTGAGAGGAGTTTCTAACATTGAGTCAAACCCTCATTGATACTGTGAAAAAAAGGTAATTCATTCGATGTGAACATTTTGCATAGCTGATACAGTATGTCCAGAATAAATATTTCCATGTTACACTCATTTAAAGAAAGTAACATAACATTTCCTACAAAACTTATTTTCTTCTGCAAAGTAGTTACATGTGAACGTAATGTTTGAAAGACAGGTTTGGTTACAAATACCAATGAAGTAAACAAAAGCTCAACAGCATCAAACACATTAATGACTTAGATTTACTGTAGTTGTTGTGTAGTATTAGTATGTCAATCAATTTGAGAATTTTACACTACCTGTGATTCAGGCATTGGGACTCGACTACTAAGTCCTACATAAGCTTTTAAGTGAACAATTTACTTAAAAGGATGACAGCTGTTTCACTGTAATATTGCCGTGTTCCAGAAAATCCTTCAAACAACCTAACGTGTAATGAAACAAATAAATTACCTTAAGTGATTTGGAGATGTCTTTACTTATTTGAAGCGAAAACAAAAAACAACACTGTTATGATGGAAAGATTTGTCAATGTGGAAGTAACTGCCGTGAAAACACAAGAGATGTGTCACAAAAGGGCCTTCTTTGTCATTATGTGTTATAGCAGGGGGAAAAGGAGGACAGAATCTGTCATTTTCAGGTAGAGGGTTGTTGAGGCAGAACCTATTCATTTTGACCTACATAGGATGGGTCGTCTAGAGCGAGGTTAACGCTCCAGCACGCTGTTCCAAGCGTCATGGGATCATTAGTATCCTTTGCTGTAGCAGCGCAGAGCTCTTTTGATGCCCCTGTCTCCAATGGAAGTACACTGGGGGGCGGCCCATTTTCCAGGGCCTCTTTCAAAGTGGCCATTTCCATTCGGAGGATGACTCCCCTCTTCTTCTTCTTCCTCTCCTCGCTCTCTGGTTGAGTGCAGCCGTGTAGAAATGAGATGAGAAGGAAATTGGAGCGGGGTCAGCACTGTGCGTCGACAGCGCCGCTGTCATCCTCGCCGGGGAATGTTCACCTCGACAATAAGTGAGCCACATCGCGGGAAGATTAGAATATATTTTAACAATGCGGGGACTCTGTAGGCAGGTAAGGTAATAGAGGAAATGACAGGAAACCATTGGTTTGGTTTGGCAATAAATCGCTGACAGGTGGAGGGAAAGTGCCACCATTTCATTTGATTCACATTTCCCAGCCTAAAACAAAGCACTTAAATGGATCTTTTCCACTTTACATGCTGCCTGTCAACATTGTATTCACAGTATTATTCCCACTGAATGCGTAACGGCTGTACAATGAAAATGTGCCTTTTTTGTTCATGGCGACACAAAATATTGATTTATAGATTATGATAACCCCACAGTGGTCTCTGCATATCCCCACTGTGTTTACTGGAGAGTCTCATATAGAAACATTACTCACCACAGACTACCTGGGAGTCTGAATTAAAACTGATACAAGTTTGACATTTATCTCAGGCTTCAGATTGACTGCAATATTTGAGAATATAGGGCAAAACAAGACCTTGGAATTTAATAAGCTGCAGCAGTTTTCATTTGCATGAATACCACTGGAACTGACTGGTCTTTGCCCTTATATTTTCTGTTTCTCTACTGCTGCTCACCAAGTTTGTATCACTCCATCCTCCCCTGCTTCAGAGTGCCATGTCTCAAAACATTTTCAGTTCTCTCTTCTCAACAATCATCTCTCCAGTCATGTCTTTCTCTCTCCTCTACCATTTCCCAGGCTGATTCACGGCTCTTTACAGTTATTCTGTGTTCCTCACAGTCTGTCATTAGGATCTGGGTTGAAAAAGGCAATGTTTTGCTATCTAATTGCACATGCTCCAATTGCTTGAACAGTACAGTCAAACATTCTTTCTCTTTTGTCTCTTCTCTGCCTTCTACTAACGCATCAGATTATGGTTACTCTAACAGTACTTAGTGAACTTTTTCATCTGTAGTACTTTCTACTCACTACTGCTTGCAAACATAACCAGCATAGTCTTAGTTGGTAATTGTACAGGACATTTACACACAATACCAAAATTCAGTGCAGACCCTAGTGACCTTTATGCCTGGTGCACACTAGATGATTGTCAGATATTAACCAATTTTATAAACGTGGGATACCACAGACATAATGACAGAATTAGCCGATTTTATTAATTTTTGTCTTAAGAACGCACACACCAGATGATTCAGTCAAGATGCAGGACCACACACTTGGCGTTTAAACTAAACAATTTCAGAGTGGCAATTCTGGGGACTTGGGATCTCACAGCAACTGGTGGGATCAAATGTGACTTCCAACATAAACAAACATGGATGCAGACTTCCGTTAGCTAGCTGCACTTGTGTGTGCTATGTTTTGCACAGAAAAACAAAAAAGGAGCAAAAAAAACCCTTTGGATGAAGCAAATTCACAGCAGGTTGGTGAGGCTTCCTGTACAGATCGCTCTCATTGGCTAGGGCAAGTTTCTGATCGGAGGTTCCCTGATTTTAAATGGTAAATAGCAAACATGTTTGAGAATCTGACCCAAAATTGTTCTAATTATCCTCTAGTGTGCGGCCAGCATTAGGCAGCATTGCAAAAAGTATATGTAAGACATATAACTTATATACATATATATTTGTTTATTGTTAGGGCCCGAGCACGACCGTGCGAGGTCCCTATTGAATCTGCTCGGATTATATTTTTTTTTTTTTTTTTTTTTTTTTTTTTCTGCAAAGTAGGCCCAAATGACATGGCCTAAACATACTCGAAAACTCACCAAAATTTGCAAACATGTCAGAACCGGTGAAAAATTTCGTATTCTACAAGTTTCGCACATGGGCGTGGCAAAATGACTCGCTAGCGCCACCTTGAAAATTGGAAATGATTAGCCCCTCGTTCACGTTCAACCTACATGTACGAAATTTTCTGGGGACATGTATCGTATCAAGACGCACAAAAAAGCCTCAAGAACCCATAGCCTAAAGTCAACAGGAAGTCGGCCATTTTGAATTTTATGGCCATTTTTGGATGATTTACACACTTCGTACTTTAACGAACTCCTCCTAGGGATTTAGTCGGATCGACGTCAAATTTCTGCTGTGCCTTCTAAAGGCATTGACGATGAAAAGTTGTGCTATTTGCGAGTTTTCGTCAATGGGCGTGTCCGTGGCGTCGATGATTCGCAATGAAACAGGAAGTTGTTGTAACTTCAGTGTACATGCTCACATCTGGACCAAACTGTACATGTAGGATGAGAGTCCCGCCCTGAACACATGTACATGCCGACATTCACCCACAGTCATAGCGCCACCTGCTGGCAACAGAAAGTGACCTTTAACGAAGCAGCCCCCGCCGCACGTTTCACCTACGTGCACGAATTTTCTGTGGTACGTGTATCATGTCCAGACGCACAAAAAAGCCTCTTGGAGCCATAGCCTAAAATCAACAGGAAGTCGGCCATTTTGAATTTTACGTCAAATTTTGGATGATTTACACACTTCGTACTTTAACGAACTCCTCCTAGGGATTTAGTCCGACCGACCTCAAATTTGTGCTGTGCCTTCTAAAGGCATTGAAGATGAAAAGTTGTGCTATTTGCAAGTTTTCGTCAATGGGCGTGTCCGTGGCGTGGCGTCAAAGATCAGCTCTTCGCCATGACACGGAAGTTGTCGTAACTTCAGTGTACATGCTCACATCTGGACCAAACTGTACATGTAGGATGAGAGTCCCGCCCTGAACACATGTACATGCCGACATTCACAGACAGTCATAGCGCCACCTGCTGGCAACAGGAAGTGACTTTTAACGAAGCAGCCCCCGCCGCACGTTTTACCTACGTGCACGAATTTTCTGTGGTACGTGTATCTTGTCCAGACGCACAAAAAAGCCTCTTGGAGCGATGCCCTAAAATCAACAGGAAGTCGGCCATTTTGAATTTTACGTCAAATTTTGGATGATTTACACACTTCGTACTTTAACGAACTCCTCCTAGGGATTTAGTCCGACCGACCTCAAATTTGTGCTGTGCCTTCTAAAGGCATTGAAGATGAAAAGTTGTGCTATTTGCAAGTTTTCGTCAATGGGCGTGTCCGTGACGTGGCGTCAAAGATCAGCTCTTCGCCATGACACGGAAGTTGTCGTAACTTCAGTGTACATGCTCACATCTGGACCAAACTGTACATGTAGGATGAGAGTCCCGCCCTGAACACATGTACATGCTCACATTCACAGACAGTCATAGCGCCACCTACTGGCAACAGGAAGTGACTTTTAACGAAGCAGCCCCCGCCGCACGTTTTACCTACGTGCACGAATTTTCTGTGGTACGTGTATCTTGTCCAGACGCACAAAAAAGCCTCTTGGAGCGATGCCCTAAAATCAACAGGAAGTCGGCCATTTTGAATTTTACGTCAAATTTTGGATGATTTACACACTTCGTACTTTAACGAACTCCTCCTAGGGATTTAGTCCGACCGACTTCAAATTTGTGCTGTGCCTTCTAAAGGCATTGAAGATGAAAAGTTGTGCTATTTGCGAGTTTTCGTCAATGGGTGTGTCCGTGGCGTGGCGTCAGAGATCAAGTCTTCGCCATGACACAGGAAGTTGTTGTAACTTCAGTGTACATGCTCACATCTGAACCAAACTTTACGTGCTTGATAACTCTCCCACCCCGCTATGGAGGACCGATCCTGACACAGTCAGAAATAAATACAGAAATAAATAAATGCTCAATAAATAAATAAGCATCCAATTAAATACACAAAAAAATTAAGTAAATAAATAAATGTAGGTAGTAATTAAATTATACAAGGAGACATAAATGTATATATTTTAATTAGTGCCTTTACTTATTCACCTTTGTTATAATTATCTTATTTGTTTATTCAACTTTATTTATTACTAATTTTTTTAATGTATTTATTTATGTGTGTGTTTTAATATTTTTGTCTGTTTTATTCTTCCTTTGTATTTATTTACCTTATTTATTTTCACCCATGGTATTTATTTCTGCCTGTCTTAAATTTTTGTATGCATTTCTGCCTCACTATGCAAATGAGGAGGGGCTGTGTCTCAAGGGGTCATCTTCTCTGCTATTGGTGGACCAGTCAGACAGGAGAGCTCCTACTCTGCCTGCAGACATCAACGATCTTGCCCCTCACACAGTCAGATGGCTTCCTTCAGTGCGCTGAGGTGTTTAACAACTCTGAAGACAATACTACCAGCAATGTCTTCCTTCTCTTTTCACGTAGAAGCACCGACAGACAGTGCTTTCAGTTTGCTGCATGCATGGACACAGAACTGCGGTATAGGGAGAAGCACACGGTCAGCTGGCTGCAGCTAAATCTGGAGTGCACTCGTATTCAATTCTGTATGGTAAATTCAGTTTTAACGGAGCAGAGCGAGCTGACAGGCAGAGTTAGAGACTTTTTCTGTCTGTTTCTCTCTTTACAAAGACGCATGTTGCAGTCAGAGTCTTCTCTGAGATGCGAGCACGACATACAACACAATTTATCAAATTACACAACGGATATACAGTATGAAAATAAGATTGATTGGATTATACTCACAGGAAGTATAAAACCTCTTACATGGGTCTATTAAAAGTAAAGTAACACAAAAATGTCAGGGAAATTACTTTACTTAGATTTAAGTACTGCAGTTGTACATTTGAAATACCTTCCTACCTTTCTGATAGGAAGCCTTCTTGAGGTGGTATAAAACATTTCTTCTTATATTCTGATTTGAGTTGTGGACAACTATGACCACATGAATTAAAAAAATTAAACATTTCACTGCCCAAGTCAGCTATAACACAGTCTTGTTCATCAGACTACATGCTGTACAGTATTTGTGGACAGATTTTGTCCCAGGATTTCTTATGCATTTCTTCTTCTTCGTTGCATGATTTAGAATAATAAGGTGAGAAATGGGTCTATTCTGAGTTCATCCTGCACTGCAGCAGCTAATAAAGTCCATTTCATCCCAAAACGCTTTTCTTTTAGGCAGGCTGGAGCAGAAAACAACTCACCTTTCTCAAGTTGTACAGTGATGTCACATGTGTATGAAGGTGGATCAAACAAGCTAATCTTAAATGTCAAAGTAGAGAGGAGCCTAGTAGGCCTATTTATTTTCATTCATTACACATATGAATAAGCTATGCAGACAGTTGTAAAGAAAGAACATCTTTTTCTTCTGTTCTCTACTTGTTATAGTTACACAGTATTAGGGGTGTGGGCTGTATTAAAAGTATCCACTGTTCTCCCATGCTCTAACACACAGTAACGATGAAATGTGTGCTGTTCTCACATTCTTCCTCTGTATGTACACATAAACAACAAGGCAAGGAATTTATTTTATTGTTTGTGTACATTATTGTTCAGTGTACATGGTCACATCTGAAACAAACTTTACGTGCTTGATAACTCTCCCACCCCGCAGACATCTACACGCCAATACCGATTTATATTCATAGCGGCAAGTGCTATGTAGCTCCACATAGGGGACACAGGAACTGACATATAGCACATTCATGCGGTGTCGGAACCGCGTAGGAAATTCACAGCCGCACCGGCAGAGCTCCAGAATGTGCAACTCGGCCGGCTCACGCGCGGACGCGCTACAAGTGCGAGGGCCCGCCCAACGCTGCTTGCAGCTTTAATTATTGTTATTTTTTATATACTTTCTCTTACATGTTCGAAATAAAGATTTCAAATCAAATCAAATCAAACTTTGGCACTGGAGACTGGGTGCCACATTCTGTCTTAGACCAACAAGTAAAAGCTAATATGTGTATTTCTGAAGATAGCAGCTCCTAGTGATGGCATACATGTATTTGCCCTGACCAATCACAAGTGACTGAGGTATAGACCCTACCAAGATCATTTTCAGTTGACAAAGTCAAAGTAAATATGTCGATTTAAAAGTCATTTTGTAAAGAAACAACTTGTATAGCTGCATCAATCTCTTCCATGCCTGCTACCATTTTGTTTGTAATGGAATCTGGCTGTGGTACAGGGAGATGACTTCCCTTGCATAAAAGCCCCTGTATTGACAATTTTAACATCTAATGTTATACACTGTGCATCTAATGTTATACACTGTGACACACAGATAGAAAGTTTGAAAGCAAAGACTACACCAGTTTTTACTGGAATTGTCATTTTTTTCTACAAACAAAAACTTTGAACAAAGAATTTGAAGATGTTGGTATCACATGGCCTTGTCTGAAGTGCCATTTTGACTTTACTTTCATCAAGAGTAGGGGTAAGGGGTATTTTGCACTAACCCAGTACTAGTGACCAAATTATTTGTCCCATTGGCGTCATTTTCAGTTGACACAGAAAGAAACATGTTGACTTAAGATATTATTAGTTGACTTGAACACACAAAATAGCCATTAATATGCAGTGTTGGGGAGTAACTAGTTACATACAATTCAGTTACATAATTTAATTACAAAATAAATACAACTGCAATCTGTTATAAAATTTTTTTAAAAATTATTAAATTAATTACTTATGAAAATGTTCATGATTACATTGGGGTTTACTTCTGAAGGTTTTGAATAATATTACTTTTCTCGCTTTGCATGTTTTCGTGTGCACAGTGTCTTCCTTTGCCATTTCCAGCCATGGCCATTTAGTAAAAGTTGATGTTATTCTAATGCTTTTGATTGGTTCTCATGTTCAGATTTGCAGCGACGCCCATCTGTCAATTAGACTGCCCCTCAAGCTGTCTTTTAAAAATGGTTAACAGAGATTAAGACAAGTAATCAAAGTAATTAAATATAAAGAGCTACATTACTGTGATAAAGTACTTGAAATAGTTAAACTGATATTACATTTTAAATAGGGTAACTTGGAATCAGTAACCAATTACAGTTCCAAAGTGTGCACAACACCAGACCTTTTTTAATTCACTGAAAAAATAATGAGATGAACTGGAACCAGTCTTAAAATCTGCTGTAATTAGCATGCATAGAAATTGTAGTAATAATAAGATAAAATTTGAGATTGCCACAAATGTGAGGGTTTGCAGTATAATTTTAATCAACATTCTGTACACAGTTTGTGAAAATTTTTATAGTTGCTACTTGACACCAGTTGCTAGGTACAGTGAGAAAATCTAAAGCACACAGGTGGTTGTGTTTTTTGTTTTGTTTCTGTAAGCAGCAACAGCAGTGATGACCAAAACTCTAAATTTAACAGCACAAAAAAGTGTCACAGTACCAGTAGCGTTGCCTGACTGACAGGGGAGCAAAGTGCATAGCAGAAACATTACAGCAATGCGCACGAGGCACCAAGATGAAAATAACAGAAGTTTGCAGACTACCACTCTTTCTTCTCAGCAACTGTAGTCTGTAATAATACCACAAAATGATCCAGCACAAAAAGTAAATAAATGATTAAGATGCATTTTTGACAATTCTGTTCCCAGTCTAAATTGCCACTTGTTGCGTTTATTGTTTTCATGGCTGATCACTCAGTAATAGATGTTTTGTAACCAACTGTAGCATGAAAAACAAATAATGGCTTCCTGCTAATTCTGATCGGTGATATTCCAGTAAAAAGTGACATTATACAATCCCCCACATAAAGCTAGTTCAGCGGAAAAACACCCATTTCTCTCCCTCCGCAGCTCATAAACACCAACTTTCATTCTCAGAGCTCAGCCCTTTTGGCCTCAGTCTGTCATGCTTCACTCCCATCTTCTTGCATTCCTGTCCTGCCAATGTTGTTGTGACACTCGGCTTCCATTACACCCCCGTCAGAACCTCTACCCACCATCTCACTGAGAAGGAGGAAATCACTGCTGCCCCCTTCACCCCTGTCCTATACCAGTCACAAGCTTTGTTACATGGATGGATGGATAGATGGACAGATAGACAGTCATTCAAACCTACAACTGAACTATTAAATCCAGGTTAATCTTTGCTTTCTGAACAAAGCACAGCATCTTTGTGTGGCTGTGGGGCTCTAATGAAACAATGCTATCCAAAGGAGTGCGTCTCTCTAAGGTACACTCTTTGTGTGTTACTGGCGGGGAGCCAATGGTTCTCTCTTAACATTGTTTTAATATTACATTCTAACATTTCTGATTTTACCAGACTCCACAGAGACCCGGTGGCTGGCAAACTCGGATTGCCTACTATTTTTGGAGCTCACCAAATTGACCTCTAATTTCACTGTTTTATCAAAGTACCAGAATATACTGTAGGCGGGAGGAGTGAAAGAGAAAAAAGAGCTGGAGAGGGAGGAGGCAGGGAGAGAATATTTCGATGAAGGGTATAGCTGAATTACTGTACAGCTTTTAAAAAAATCTATTGCCACCACAATAAGTAATGCAACACCATTGGCTTCCGCAACAGATGTCAACTAGCATTCCCGTGGCTGTGTGCAGACGCACTTAAAACAAGCTTGTCAATTATAGCTGAGATGATGAAAGTCTTTGTGCAATCCACAGAACTGAGTGGTACACCACAGAGAGGCGTTGGTGGAAACTTCTCCATATGGAGGCCATGTGCATGTGGGTTATAGTCGAAATCATGACAATTTCATTAACAAGAATGATTGTTTTATACTTGTAATTAAGCTACAGTCCAGAATGTATAGTATGAACATAATGCCCCCAAACACACACAAGATGGATTTTCAATGTACAATAGTTTGTAGAAAATCTAGATAACGCTTTGCACCTGAATGAGATGAGCCACTGTTAGCCAATATCGAAGCAGTCCTCCAGCTGCAGCAACAGTACAAGGCCCTTGACATTGTCCAGGAATCAGGTGCAAGAAAAAGAAAAATGGTGAAATTAAACATAAATCAAATTCCATTCACTGGGCCTGGGAGCTCAGCTGCTCTGCAGGAGGTTTGAGAAATATTTCTTTCATTATGCACAGGGGTGCCCATAATTCAGTGCTCCTCCTTTAGTTTCTCCATGGTAGGAATTCAGAATCACAGCTCGCTCCTTCAAAATGTCTGAAGAAGGGTTGCAAAGTGAGCCATGCGGAGGAGGGAGGGAATTGATCAGTTTATCGGAGTACCAGAGACTGACGTTTCCATCTGTCAGCGTTCCAGCTTTACTTTCCGAGGTATTCTGTATGTCCCTGTCACATACTTAACCGTGTGTACCGACTGGTAGCATGCAGATATCTGAGATACCAAACACTACCCACTCACACACAAAACTCTACTTGCCTGCTACCTCTTCTCTTTGTCTGCAGAACTTGTTAGATGCTGTTAATTATATACTGTGGGTGGTTAGATGATGTTTATGTAATTATCCTCTTTTGTATTTAGAAATCAAATTCGAATGGGGTTTGGAGAAGTTCATCAAAAGGACCTATTTAAACAGTCGCATTTGTCTTCACAATAACGGTAGGCCTAGTGGGTCTGCTGCTGGCTGGTTTTATGGGATGTTTTTGGCTGTGTATATATTCTTAGGGAATATTGTCTATGGATTTTTAAATGGGGGGCTCAGCTGTTTTTAAAGTTATGAAGGAATGATAATTAACCAGCAGAGTGGCCTGGGAATCTATCTGGGAATCTGTTGTCAGCAAATACAATGTTTTTTTTTGCAGTGTGTGTCCATGCAGTATTATGTTGGAAAACATTTTTGATCTATCTGGTGTAGGAAGGTGCTATGACAAGCTATGTTGCCTTGTCACTTTTAGCCTTCCGAAAGAATTGCTGCCCATGATGGAAAAGGTTCAAAACACGCCCCAAAATCCCACCTAGCGGGTCAGCTGCCCCTTTATCTAATATGATCTAATCTCCAGGTTTTTCTCCTCTGGCAGGGGACACATGGGCAGACAGCTAAACATGTCAGGGATATTGGATGTGTTATGGTGGTGTTTGCTAGAGGTGTCTTCCTCAACTTTGCCTTGGACTCTGATGAGCTGAGGGACCGTTATTCCCCAGGTGATTCTGCCTGAGATTAACTTTGCTGATTCCCAGGGTGTTATTTCCTTGTGTGTGTGTTTAGCACCAGAATCACTGATGTCACACATGAATTGTTGAGGGGTTTTTTGTGGGGGCTTATTTCGTTGGGGATATCGTTTCATTTTTTTGTTGTTTTTTTTCTTTATTCCTAAAAAATAAGTGTGTGGTTCTACATTATTTTCTGTCCTGATACAATCTTGAGATTCTCTGTGTCTCCATTTTTTTCAACATTTGAGGAGAGATGAGAGGTTTCACCGGCAATTGTACTAAAACAAGGATGCAACAGTATAATATTCTACCAGAAGAACAGAGATAGAAATGCTGCCTTGAACCCCTAGTCTCAATTATCTGTTGAAGAGAGAAAGTTGGCATTTTCATGTTTTTTGTTGAGGGATGCCTACAAATTGCAGAGGGTACTAGCAGTTCATTTTACATTTCCGTTTTTTGACAAAGCTTCCTCATACTGTAGGCAGCTGAAATTAATCTAAAGTGAAAGCAGATCTACACTGGCCTTTTTTTTTCAGGAGAGGCTAAAAGAAAGCCAACAAGCCATCAACTGAAGTATCATTTTAACTAACTGACAAAGTGATTTTTTTCTTAAACAAAAAAAGCATACTGAGGGAAAAGTCATGAAGATACATTCTGAAAGCTTTTAAATTTCAATACAAAATCCAAAAATTTCAAAAATGGAAATTGACTGGAGCTGGGCCTTTGCAATGTAAAAAACAACAAAGGCTGAGTCATGGGGCAACTACAAAGAATGGTGAACTGTAGCATAAACAAAAGATAATTAATTTCCCTTGCTTGTTGCTTGTGTGATTAATTATTCAAAGAAACCTGGAGGCTGAATAACATGATAATACATGTTTCTATTTCTTTAACGCATTCACGCACTGCTTCCCTGGAGCCACGGTCCCTGACATCCTGGATAAACTCCCCAGGCTGCTGGCTCCGTTCACTCTTGTCCTCGACCAAACAAGTAAAAATACATGTGGGGACAAATGACACAGCCCATCAGCCGAAAAGGATTTTAAAACCGTATTCACTTTTAAGTAGTTGTGGAAAGAGTGTTTTTATTTCCGGTCCAATCCCCATACTTGCTCGTGGAGCAGGCGTTTCAGCAGAATCCTCAGCCTCCACACCTGCCTCCAGTCTGCCTGCAGAGCTCACAATATAGGTTTCACTGACAATTTTAATCTGTTTTCGAATTTGTTTCCCCTTTGGATTGATGGAGTCTACCCCAGCAGGCTGGATAGCAAAATGCTAGTGGCCAATTTGCAACATGCTGTACAGCCCTCTCCAGGTGACCAACTGTTTACATTCCACACTCCTTCCCTAGAACCTCCCTCTGTGTCTATGGTGTCACAACAGAGTACTGTCCAATTGGCTGTGTCTGTCATTACTACTCTCACCGGTCACTTTGCCCATACCATTACTAGAGACAGGGCCTACCATCCACACTGCATACATTCACACATCTAAGGTGGTGTGTAAACTGTGAACCTCCGCTGGCTGCCTCGCGCCTCTGCTTGCTCTTATGCTGTTCTGTCTTACCCAGTCAATATGGCTCTGATCAACGCACGCCCTATTGGAAACAAGTGTGGACTTTATGTTCTGGACTGAAACATGGCGGTGGAATATAGATTATTTCATTTGATCGAGTAAACCCTGGCTGACGGGCCATGGAGGTGAACTTGTCTTTAGAAATAAGTTTACATGCCAGATGGTAAGCACTGAGCCATACTGTACTTTTAATTTGCAAATGTCCAGAGTTGTTCGACCAAATCCTATCTATTGTCTTTAAATTGTATTTTAGTTTACCAACGACCACACCCAATCGCTCATTTTGATCAAACTTTGCAGACTGCTTTTTTTATGTTAGAAAAGTTACGACATGTTGCTCGGTCGCTCACCGCAAGCTATAATTTTCGAGTTGATGTTAGCAAAATTACTAGATAACCAGGTTTATCTAGTTTTATCAAAAGTTTGGAGTGAGATAATGCGTGTTAGAGGAGGGGCCACTCAAATATTTGCAGCGGCGGCCCCCGGCCCCAGCCAATTCTCTGGTTTGGACAGACAAAACAAGCACTTTGAAGGTGTCACTTACGGAACTGCCAATTTCATTTTCAATTTATTACATTCGATTAATAGAGAAAATAATCAGTTGATTAAAATAAAAAATAATCATTAATTGCAGTCTGATACAAAATAGTTCAGCCTCAACCAACTACATTAATGCATGAGCCTCCAACTTCCACTTCGTGTGTGCACGTGTATCCATGTTGCCTGGTAACAAACGTGCTTGCAGCCGGATCACGGAATTCACCCGGAAACAACACATTCAATTTCTGGTCGTCTTAACAGCTCACCACAAAAATGAACGGCCATTAATTGAATATAGCGGGACAACTTTGAGGGCATTATCTCTTAACTTACTTCTCAGCGTGAGAAATACAAGGTGTGGCGTGTGAGCGTGTGAACTGGCTCAAATGCATGTCTCATGGTGAATGCGTGAGACTTGAGAGCCCTGAGTTAACACACGCAGAGATCGGTAATGTTAGCCATCCAAGCAACATTATGCTGCTGCTGGTGGACAGCGGCACTGGTGTCATTTGGGAGCCGAGCGAACGGGCAACATAACCAGTCTCAGCAACCTCTCTGGACATACCATTAGCTAACCGCAGAGCTGAATAAACAGAAGAGGACATTGGTGGATATAATGTAATCAAAACAAATGCACTTGGATTGGCTTGAGTTACATCCTTAAACGATAAAGGCTAGAGGAGTATCTACAACGTCATATTTTGAAGCGGAGGGCCATAAACCAAGCGGTAGTACAAAGTGAGACTGGCTTGATTTCACAGATAGGACTTTGTCAGTTTCTGTGGATGATCTTGTGTCGGCCTCTGGTGCTTTGCCATGAGGTGTCCCCCATGGATCAGTCTTGGGGCCCATATATCTGCAGAAAATAGGAGAGATTATCAGTAGTTCTAGCAACATCTCTGTGATTTGTATGCTGATGACATACAGTTATATTTTTCATTTAAACCTGAAGAGCCGCATTATCTTACTGAACTGAACAACTGTATTTTATTCAATGAGAAACTGGATGGCAAGTAATATCTATAGTTAAATACAGATAAAACTGAAGTCTTGATTATTGTTCCTGATAACCTTTAATCAGCAATCCTCATTTTCACAGTCTAGTCTGCATAATCTTGATGTGATTTATGACCAATCCTTGAGTTTTGATTCTCACATTAGGACAATGGTTCATTCACTTAAGAAACAGAGCCAAATTTATGTCTGATGTGTCAAAAAATGAAAGGGAGATGCTTTTATTTCATCCCGTTTGGACTACTGTAATTCTCTTTTTACCTATCTTAAATCTTATAAATCTTCCTTACCCTATTTACAGACAATCCAAAATGCTGTTGAGAGGCCCTTAACACAGTCCAACAGATGGTCATATTATACCTATTTTAAACTCTGCACTGGCTTCCTGTTCAAATATATTTTATTTAAACATTTTGTTAGTCACTTATAGAGTTCTACATAGCTATGTCCCACAGTATGTCATAGACCTTCTGCGTCCCCACACCACAAGACAAGCTCTTATCTTTTCTACCCAGGGTTTTCTAAGTGGACCTCGGACGTGTTTTAAGACTCGGAGAGATTGTGCTTTCCAGTCGGCAGACCCCAAGCCTTGGAATAGTCTCCCAATTAGCCTGAGGTCGTTGGACTCTGCGGACTCTCTGTGAAAACATATAAACCATCTGTTCAGACAGGCATTTAGGTAGCATGTAGTATTTAATGTTTTAACTTGTTTCTTATGTCTTTAGTTATTTGATTCTATTTGATTCTATTTCTTCTGTGATATGTGCTATATAAATAAACTTTGCTTGCTAAACTTTACTTCTAAATCGGAAACATATTTCATATAAATTATTCCTCAATCCCATGTGGACCTTGTAAGAATAATTTTTACTTTGCAAATCTTTTTATTTTGCCTGTTTTCCTTCACACTGCCCAATTACAAGCAAACGTCTTCTAAACAAAAGCAGCTTGTTAGCTGGACGGTGTTTTGGTAACCTGTCATGCTGCCATGTGGTGAATGGAACAGATCGGACTCGCCTTAACTTTGGCTAAACATAATGGACCTCTCTGAGCTCTTTGCTGTAATTTACCTCCTTTCTGAGTAAACTCTTCAAAGTTTGAATACATGCTCGGTGTGATTGTTTAACTATGATTCACCCATAAAGATAAAACCCCCTGCAGCCTCAGAGCGATAGATTTTCCCTCTGAGCCTGATGGATGGCTGGCATTATTTTTATCACTGTAACATAATCAGCCCATGTGGCCTCTGTCTGTGTGGTGTGTAAGCTCTGTTAACATAACTAAAAATACAACCATGTAATATTTCTTACGGTACATGTGCAATCTATCAGGTGAAATTGGAGGTGAAAGATCATTTACTGTATTAAATATGCATGACTTATTGGGAATCTACTGTACACAAGCATCAATCATGTCTTATACAAGCAGAAGAGTGCAGTTTATGTAGCACACAGTCAGTCAGTTACCCCACAGTAAGTGATTCAATCTGCATATTGATAGTGATGAAGATGAAACTGCTATATTATGTTTTGGAACTTTTCTTAGATACTGTCTTGTAGACTTTATTGTTTCTAAAAGTGAAAAATTGTTTTTGTTCTTTTTTAAAGGGCAGTTTTGATAAGCCACTGACGATGCATGAAAATACATGTGGGTCATAACACTCAAAATTAGGCTAATTTAAGATTCTCTCCCCTGCCTCTAAAGCTTAGAAGGTAACTAGAGGGCTCTAACAAATAAATTATGAAACGCCTGCAGTTTTTTGATAGAGATAAAGCAGATACAATATTAAATCCTTCCCAAATTAGTGGCGGATGTATAATTCAGTGGGTGGTGAACATCAGCTGGGCTGAAAGCAGGCACTAATGAGATGTGGGCAAACTGCATCTGAGGTAACTGCCCTTCTCTGTCTCTCTTTGTCCCTCTTTCTATCTTGCTCTGTCTTCTTCTCTCTCTTTAATGTCTGCCTTTCTCTCTCTCTCTCTCTCCGGTTTTTGGCTGAATCAACCACCCCACAACAACCATAAACACAAATTTGCTGTAGGCCTCGTGCGCAGAACAGAATGGGATGCTAAACACATGGCCTAGCACAACAAAGACAGACACTTTCATCAGAAACAGAGCCAAGCGTAGTGCAGCAGACAATTTTTTATGAAACCTTGTGTTCTTTCCCATTTTCCAAGTTGTTGCAATATTACCAGATTAACCATTTGAAAAGGACACTCAGAATGTTTGTGCAAAGATTGAGTTTTGGTGCAGCATATACTGTATAACTTGATACTTTTCTGTAATGATATTTTTGCATTCCTCACAAATGAAAGATCCTTTGTTGAATAGTTTCTGTGCCCTGATAGATTTGAGGTGGTGCAAGAGACTTCATTACATATGCAGTAAACTCCTTTGCTTTTGCACTTTGTAATGGAACACTGGTTTGCTTAATTACCATGACGATCCATAAATCACTAATTATGTAGCATGAAAACAGAGAGTTTTATTATCTACCACAACAATAAGTAACATTTTGAGAAACATATTCCCTTCAGATTACCATCTGAAAAAGGTGTCAGTGAAGTGTAGCTGTAAAGTTTTGAACTGCGTTTACTCTTTGCATTGGTTTGCTAAGTTACAGTACACTGCATGGTTAAAAGTATGTAGACATCTGAACATTACGCCCATATGTGACAGCAGAACATCTCTTTCCAGGGCCATAAGCATTAATCTGCTGCTATTACAGCCCCCACTCCTCTGGTTTCAGGTTTTGCAACACATTTTGGAACCTGGCTGCAGGGATTTGCTCCTATTCAGAGCACAGGCAGACACACGAGCATTAAAAAGGCAGGCTGTCTGGTAGTGATGTTGGGTGATAAGACCTTGCTTGCAGTCTGAATTCCAGCTTTTCCTGGTGTTTGATAATGTTGAGGTGAGGGCTCTTAGCAGGCCAGTCAAATTCTCCCACACCAAACTGGGAAAACATTTTCTTTATGTACCTGGATTTCTGCATGGGCACACTGCCATGTTGACACAGGACAGGGTCTTTCCCATTGCAACAAAGTTGGAAGAACACTATTGTCTAAAATATCATGTACTATATAATGCATGTTTTAGATTAGGGCTTCCTTTAAATGTGGCTTATCCTAAACCATGAGAAAGTGCGTATCATAGCTGACTAGAGAACGTCTTGAGACACAAGACGTAACTGGAGGCATATATAAGCACGCTGGCACACCGGACACATTAGCTCTTTGCTATGAAGCAAGGCACTCCAGGCGGGGCGAGGTGTGGCCGACCAACGCAGTGTCTCGTTCCCCTTCTCGGGGAACAAGGGTTACATACGTAACCCGAGACGTTCCCCTTTGAGGGAACTCGAACTGCGTCAGTGACGACACTATGGGAACGAGAATACCCACTATTCCACGCCGAAGCCTCCGCCTGCCCCCCCAGCGTGCAGCAACCTGTAGGCACGACTAGGAGGAGAGCGCACAGGTGCCGGGTGCAGAAGGAAGGTCCAGACTGTAAAACCGGATGAAAGTGTGAGGAGTGGCCCAGCCAGCTGCTTCACACAAAATCCTGGAGTGAAGCCCCTACGAGGAGGGCCCTAGAAGCCGCCATGCCTCGAGTAGAGTGCACCCTTACGGCCATAGGTGAAGGTAACCCGCGCACCTGATAGGCCAGGGAAATAGTCTGAACAATCCAGTTGCTGATCGTGTGTTTAGAAGCGGGGAGCCCAGCCTTGGGGGACCCGAAACACAACAGCAACTGGTCTGCTTTCCTCCACCGGGAGGAAGTGTAAATACTCAGTGCTCTGACCGGGCAGAGCAGATGAAGTCTCCCGTCCTCCGCCGTCACATGAGGTGGGGGATGAAACGCCTGCAGCACCGTAGACCCCGCCAACCTGGACGGAACCTTAGGGACATAGCCCGGACAGGGGTGCAGGATGGCTCTGACCCTCCCTGGGGCAAACTCCAGGCATTGAGGAGAAACCAAAAGTGCCTGGAGATCCCCCACCCTCCTCAGAGAGGTGATAGCAAGGAGAAATGCCATCTTAAGGGTCAGGTGCTTGGCCTCAGCCGACTCCAGGGGTTCGAAGGGGGCCTCAGCCAGCGCTTCGAGAACCACCGCCAGGTCCCAAGTGGGAACCCTGGAACGAGTCACGGGTCTCATCCTCCGGGCTCCACGGAGGAAGCGCACAACCAGTGGAAGCTTCCCCAGAGGTCCATCCCTCAGAGGGGTGTGGAACACCGCCACGGCAGCCACATACACCTTGAGTGTGGATTGGGAAAGGCCAGCAGAGAAACGGTCCTGGAGGAACTCCAGTACCATAGTCACCGGGCACTGGGTCCACCGCCCGTTCTCTACACCAGGTGGCAAACACATTCCACTTCAGGCCGTATGTCCTTCTCATGGACGGGGCTCTGGAGCTGAGCAGCGTCTCGACTGTCCCCACCGTCAGGCCCACCTCCAGGAACTGGCCCCCCTCAGGGGCCAGACCCACAGTCTCCACAGGGTGGGGCAAGGGTGAAAGACCTGGCCCTCCGCCTGAGACAGCAGGTCCCTCGTCAGGGGGACCTGCCATGGCGGGCCCTCGAGGAGCGATATTATGTCCGAGAACCACACTCGGGCCGGCCAAAACAGGGCTACCAGCAGTAGACTGACACCGTCCTGACGGACCCACTCCAGAACCCTCGGGAGCAGAGCGACTGGGGGAAAAGCATACAGGCGCAGCCTCGGCCATGTCTGCACAATGGCATCCAGCCCTAGTGGGGCTGGGTGCGAGAAAGAAAACCACAGGGGACAGTGCGTAGTCTCTCGAGACGCAAACAAGTCCACGTCTATGGGGCCGAACCTTTCGCATAATGACTCCACCACCTGGGGGTGGAGTCTCCATTCCCCGGGCCTCAGCCCCTGTCTCGACAGCAGTCTGCTCCCTGATTCTGGGTCCCAGGGATGTATGTTGCTCTGAGGGACAGCAGTCTCTGCTGGGACCACAGGAGGATCTGATGTGCCAGTTTGCATAACGGGCGCGAGTGCAGACCCCCCTGGTGATTGAAATAGGCCACCACCGCTGTGTTGTCGGTCCTGACAAGGACGTGGCGACCGGGGAGAGCGGGAAGATTTCCTCCATACAGACAGGGAACGAAGGCATCTACTTGTAACCCGTATCAGACGGAGCGGATTTTCCCCTCGGAGAGAATCCCTTGGATTTTAGCCACCACTGCAGGGCTCTCATGTGCAGCAGGCCAGACGGGATTACGCTGGACGCTGCTGCCAGGAGACCCAACACCCTCTGAAAGTGTTTTACAGTGATGGTGCGGCCTAGCTTCACTCTGGTCACCGAGGAAAAATATGGACCCGACGCGTGCAGGCGACAGGTGGGCCCGCATCGTCGTCGTGTCCCACACCACCCCTAGGAATGTAGTCCATTGGGCGGGCGTCAGCACGCTCTTCTTCACGTTGAGCCGCAGCCCCAAACGCTGAAGGTGGGCGAGGACGACATCTCGATGCCGAACAGCTAACTCCTGAGACTGAGCCAAGATGAGCCAGTCGTGATGTAGTTCAATATGCGGATGCCCTGGAGCCTCAGCGGGGCCAGAGCTGCATTCATGCATTTGGTGAATGTGCGAGGAGAGAGTGCTAGGCCGAACGGAAGAACCCAATACTGGTACGCCGCGCCCCTGAAGGCGAACCTCAGGAACTTCCTGTGAGAGGGACGGATGGAGATGTGGGAATATGAGTCTCGTAGATGTATCGTGACAAACCAATCCTCGGATTGGATGTGACTGATGATGGCGGGGATAGTGAGCATCCTGAACCTGAATCTCCTCAGAGATTGGTTCAGGGACTGCAGATCTAAAATCGGACGCAGTCTTCCGTCCTTCTTGGGAACTATGAAGTACCGGCTGTAGAACCCGGACTCCCTGACTGGCGGGGAAATGAGTTCTATGGCCCCTTTCTCCAGCAGAGAGCACCTGGCTCTGCCCCACGTGCACCGCAGTCCAGACCACCCCGTTGAACTTCTGCCTGTAGCCATCCACTACGGTGTGCAGGACCCACGGGGAAATGTTTGCAAGGCTCCACCATGCTTCTACAAAATCCGCCAGGGGAACCTGGTGGCCGGTGTTATGTGTAGGTCCCCAGTGGCACCCTGAAGCGGAGGACCGCCAGGGAAACTCGCCGGCGACCCATGGTGTGTGAGCCCGATCGTTTTCCAGCTGCAATCCCTCGAGGCGGGCAGACTGGTGAGAGCTCGCTGGCAGTTAGCGTGTCCCGAGCGCCAAGGCGGGAAAACAGCGCTTGTTGCCTGAGCCACCACAAGGTCAGCCTCTCGGGGGACTGTGGGCGAGAGCGCCGCCTCCCGTCCCGGTTTTGTTGAGGGGGACTACGGGAAGCAACGCTTCGCTTCTGGCTCCGGCGGTAGGAGCTAGTCGAGGGCTGTGGGCGAGAGCGCCGCCTCGCGTCCCAGTTTTGTTGAGGGGGACTACGGGAAGCGATGCTTCGCTTCTGGCTCTGGCGGTAGGAGCTAGACGAGGGCTGAGCTCGTCTCTCTTCAGCCGTTGCCGTCCTGGACCCAGACTGGCGGGAGAGATATTGCTCAAACACCTCTCCCTGCGTTTCAGCATGTTGAAATCTGCTGATGACAGCATCCGCTTTACCTATTTCAGAATAGGTAAAGTTTCACATTCACATCCTTTTGTGGCCTTACACAAAAAATAATAAGCAACCTAAATTGTAATTTATAGCTAAACTCATGTTTGCCAAGGATTGGACCCAATACTGAGTTTGTTGCTCCGTAGGCTTAAAGGGTCATTGCAGTTTATCACAATTTATTAGTTTAATAGTATGGGCCATAATTTTATTTATGACAACATTGCACTCAAAATAACTGAGATCTAGGAACCCGGTAACATCTCATCTCAGGCATCACATATACAATCTCTGGAAAAGCCGTGTCTATTTTACACAAAACAGCGTGCATAGATACGCTGCAGTTAGCAATAGTGTTGCAACACAAACATGCATATATTTACTGACTTAGGTTTAGACACTAACTTATGTCACACTTATTAAATTTAGTCTAAGTTGCCTCGGGGGGCTGTCAAGCTACTAGCGTTTCCGGTCATCCTGGGGCTTCATGTACACACGCAGCCTGGATGCGTCTCATACACATGCAAAATCGCCGTTTTGCGTACAATAGACACAGCTTTTCCAAAGCGTGTATATGTGATCCCTGTGAATGAGAACAGGCTGTATAAACAGTCAGATGATCAGTTTGTAAAAACTGCACCTGACATGTTGTAAAAAAACTAAGCTAAGTTTAGCTAGTTTAGCCAGAAACTGCCATTGTTGTTTTAACGATGTTGCCATGTTCTCAACCTTGGTGAATACAAAGTAATTAGTCATCATTGTAAAGATGGCAAACCATGTAAATAAGAAGCTGTAATAAACAAGAATTTACCTTTAATAAGGATAAGTATATGGTACTAAAAAAGGACTTCAAAAAATGTTACAAAAATTAAGGGCTTATTGTAACCACCTAATGTTAATACATTTGTTCTTAGGAAAATTTGAGTCACAGCACCATGTGTCCATTGACTAAAGGGGAAAACTAATCCCTCATTCTCACATTAGTGACTACAGCTCCATTGACCACCATCTTAAATACACAAAAAAATATTATAAAGAAGACATCTCAAACCTTTATTATTAATGGTACAATTAGAATGAAGGTTTAACACTGTCGGCTTGTACAGATTGTGCTCTTGTTTAAATAAAATAACTGGGAAGCTTTTAAAGCTCTCATCGACTTCTCATCCCCTTTGCTCTTGCCTGGCAAATTGTGTTCACGATACAAAAATCGCCTCAGCATGGTGAGGAAAACATACACATTTTACTGGTTGTTGACGTCCGCTGAGTGACAAAAGTTCAGCCGAGGCCAACTCTTCTCGGCCAACAAGCTTGTTGACTGTCCACATGTCAGCCAGCGGTCCCCAGTCTCTCAGCTCTATGGGATATGTTGATTTGTTGTTCACAGCACTCTCAGTGTAGAGTCACAGTGACTGTGCTGAAGAAGTGCCACTTCAGTATTTGAAATAGTTAGAAATTTAATTAACACTACAGAACTATCAACATCAATCATTACATCAGACAATCACTGAAAGAATGTGACACCAGGCAATGTAATTTAAGCTTCAAATACTGTTTCAGCACATTATAGGTTCACAGATGATTTCCTTTCTTCCATTGCATTCTCATTTTATACTGCAAGCGCCTACTGAATAATTTCAAAGAAGTATACCATCTGTAAAAATAGCTCCAGAAAACACCTGTAGGAATGCCTACCAATGGAGACTGCAGGGAAACATATTAACAATTAATTTTAGCAACTGTTGCAGAAATAATCACCTTAGGGGACCATATTGGTCTACATGGCAGAAGAAGCTGTGGAGCTGTTGAGAAAGTACATTTACTCAAGTACTGTACTTAGATTAATATTTAAGTACCTCTGCTGTGCTCAAGTATTTCCATATTCAGCAATTTTAGGATCTCTCTGCTGCAGTTACACTGCAATTTGATGCAGCTACTTCACTCCGCGTTCCTGGCTCCTCTTTCTGTTCCTGCTTAGACAGATGAAAATATATGTATTCAAAAAACATAATAGACATAGACAATAGATAGTTGAAATGTTTTATTTTAAACATTTTAACCTCTGTGCAAATATGGAGAAGATGGTAAAGTCAAAACTTCATAGAGAACTCAACCTAATTACTGATTTTGCTTCTAAATACTGGTCAGGTAAAACAGTCCGCACGATATGCATGTTTCTGGCTCATCGTCTTGAGGCACACCAAGTTACAATTTGAGGCAGCAAAATATAGGCAGATGCATTCGCTGCCACGCAGCCTTCAGACTCGTGTGTATATATATATAGCCAACTGGCACTGCTGTCAGTGACCTTATAGGTAAACACATAGCCACTTCTGACAGCATTTGAATACTTGAACAACAGAACAGGAAAAAAGAACACAAATGTTGCATTTACTTCTGTTCTTTTCTTACTTTCTACTGCCACTATTCTTCCTCCACCACACTTAAGTTGAAGATTAAACAATTGGTTCCCAACACTTTTGGTTTGTAACCCATTACAAACAAAAAGGTTTAGTTGGGGCCTCTTTTCAAATTTCAGATCTCCACCAAACACAGCCCCATTCCAAACATCTCAGATGGTTTCATTTAACTAACTGTTTGAGGTACAATGATATCAATTATCCAGTATTTCACAAGAAATCACAAATTAGAAAATAAATGTCAGGGAAAATGACTACAACTTAGTGGAGAGGAAAAATTCTTCTTTCTTGCCCCATTAATCCTCTGGAGATGACTGGGGCTGTTTGAGGAAGGCCTGACCTGTTTGTTGAAACCAAACTGTATCTAAAGTAGTTATGTTAACAGATACAATAGTAAAATGCTACTTGCACATTGCTGCCTCAGTATTAACAATCTAATAATAGTTTTAATATAACACAGACAGCCAAATGAGTACTTTCACTTTTGATAGTTTAAGTACATTTTTTGCTGCTAATACTGTACTTACACACACCTAGCTATAATATTAAAGCAGGACTATTACTCTTAATGGAATATTTTTACACTGTTGAGTGAGAATTGCCTGTATTAAAAGCATGCATTTCTAATGAAAACAGATGCAGCGTAAATACCTTTAATCATTTGTTTACTTTCTTGGGTATTAAAATACATCTTGGATGTAATGATCATCTCAAACACACAGTTCAACAAGAACTGACGAAAATAAGGCTGTCACTTGCCTTTATCACCACATGGCAAACTGAAAACATTTAAAAGAGAAACTCTGCTTCCGTTAAGTAGAGTAAATGTTGAATCTGCTGTGGTTTCTATCTATGTGTGATTTTGACATATTCACATTTAACTCAAACAATAAGTTGCAAATTGTTTCAATTCTTAGTGGCTGTTTTGACACTCAAGATGATGAAGATATATAAACTGATTCTCTCTATTGTTCATCATAACTTTTAAAACTCAGAATCAGAAACTGCCCTCAAACTGAAGGGTCACAAGTTTTCATCAGTCCAACTGATAATATGCTCACCAAACAGCCATGTACCCTGTCAACGTGTCCTTGAACAAGACCCAGAACCCCTGCCTGCTCAGTCACTGCAAGGCACTGAATATGAGTGTCAGCTAAATGCCTTAAATGCAAATGCAAACCATTTTTCACTCAAATGAGATTCAGCAAAAATGATGAAATCGTACCTTGCTGTGGTAATATATTTGGGGCCTGTTATTTATGTGTTTAGGACCTGAACAAATGCCACTTAAACAGTTTCAGTTTATTCTACTCAGGGGTGGTGATGGTGCAATGGATAAGACGCCTGCCTTTGGGGTGAGAGACCCTCGTAGCTCCAGAGGCGTGCAACCTCTGACATGTATAGTAATCTAAGTCGCTTTGGATAAAAGCGTCAGCTAAAAATGAATAAAAATGGAATTTACATCATATTAATTTTCTGAAAACAGCAACAATTAGCATTTAGTTATTTTACGAGATATTCGTTATGTATCTCAATAAATTGTAATTTTCTTTTTTGTCACAGGCAGATGTTTTACATTTAGAGCATTCTGTAAGACATCTAATTGCTCTGTGTTTTGATTTGAAATGAGTCAGATATATCACAAATTTAGAGCACCGAGTTGAATGGTTCAGCTTATCAGAGGACTGCCTGCTTGGTTTATTGCAATGCATTCCCTCACCATCCATCACCTTTTAGCACCACTGATTATCCTGGCAAAAGATAATTACACGGCACAGCGCTGCACTGCAGAGAGGAACACTAAGTTATCTGACCACCTGAACAACAACTCTGGGAGGAGAGGGTGAACAAGTGAGCAGTCTGACCTCAACATTACCACTGGGTGCACATTCACAGGTATGTGTGCGACTAAATGCTGCTGAGATTGTGCAAATAAAATGTTAAAATATATGTATAGTTTATATTCAGATGAGCATATCCAAAATAGTGTTGCACATACTAGTTCTAGTTAATTGTTGCCTATATTTCTGAAAAGTCTGAATAGTAGGAAAAACAATTCATTTTAAGATTTTTGTCAAAATTTAAAGCTGCATTATTTTATTTTGTGGTCACTTGGGGCAGAAGAACTCCACAACAACATGAAACAAAGACTCAGTATCATATCATCACTTTAAAAAACTGCTGAAGGGGCTGTATGTAGTTTTTCAATGAAATTACTTATCAATAAATCACCCAGAACAACACAGACTCCAACGTGAACTCCATGTAAGGAAAAAAAACAACTACAAAGTTTATTGTGCCGAAGCCCATCAGGCCAAACAGAATCAGATGATGTCAGGTGAAAACACAGTCAACATCAGAAAGGTTGATTGTTGGCTTGCCGGCTAACGGCGATCAGTTGCTAATGTTATCCGTTGCAAAATACTACTATCAAACAGTTTATTTATTTCAGAATAACAGAATAATACTTATGTATTTTCAAATAATATCAAATACATGTCATTAATTTGATCTAGCTCCGACAGAGGGCTTATGCACTTTTATTTTGAAGGCAGCAACGTCACGAAAACATCAACACGGTGCAGGATGGAGAGAAGTTAGCAGACAGAGAGCGATGGACTTCACATGACAGGATTCACAACTTGGATAAATTTGAAAAGCTGTTTTCAGACTAAAGGAATATAAGTATGGACACATTTGGACTTAAGGAGCAGACTTAACGAGCGCTTCAAAGATAACTGAGTCAGCACTTTTTTCCCCTTTTCCTCTCTTGTTGCCATGCAGGTTACACCGGTAAATCTAGAAGAATTAGAATCTAACCGATCTAACGATGTTCAGCATGTCCATACTGACATATTGATCATATGTTTAAACATTAATATTTGTATTAACGATCTAAGCAGCTTAGAAGCAGCTAAAGTGTGCAACCCCGCGGGGTTTAAAAGGTTTTATACATCCAAAAAACTTCTATAAAAACCAGACCAGGCATTTAATTGAGACAAGCGGCTATTTGGCACTCGGCTATTAATTGAAGTTTTACAGTATGTGTTAAATAATTAGTGAGCTTTAAAAGTGCTGGTAAAACTAATTAGTGAGCTCCAGACAGAACTAAGCTAAGCTAAGCTGCTGGATGTGGCTTCAAATTCAACAGAGGGACATGATAGCTGTATTGACCTTTCTCATCTTACTCTCAGAAAGCCATTCGCTAAGCTAAAACCATTGCTTTAACTTGGTCTGCTGATTAGTAGCTGTGAGGTAGCATAAAGTCAGTTTTCAGAACTGTTTTCGTGAAAACTGCTGCCTTCTGTCACTAGAAATGGGGTATGTGAGTGCAGAATTAGTGGACTGCGCAAACAAAATAATTTAAAAAGAGGCTCTAAAGTTTCCCTTCAAAAGAACCACAGAATGGCTGAAAAACTTCTGTGGTTTCTCCATACAAGCAACCCTTTCACTTTACATATAGTTGTTTGATCCACTGGCAATATACAGTAGAATATTATGCTTTGTAGAGCTTTGCTTTTGAACTGCAACTCATGGTGCATCTTAAAATGTGAGTCAGTCAGACTTCTCAGATCAGAATTCACACAAGACATTTTTACCATTTCATGTTGTGTGGAACAAACGGGTAAAGTGATTTTGTGCCTCTTCTCATGTTATTACACTAGAATATTCCTCCATAACAAAAGAATGAACAACAAGCATGAAACATCATGATGTAAATCCGTAGTGTTGGTATGCTAACAACAAATGTCTTTATAACAGTAAAAGACTAAACAGTATGTCATCTGACTAAGAATTTAACATCAGTCTATCAGTCAAACAATCGTATATACTCCCCAAACCACCTTTATTTCACCTTTACACAGTTACTAAGGTCCTGCAGTGTTTCATTTTTTAGGTTCAGCTGAAAATGAATAGGTAGTGGGTGCTAGTAGGAGGTTGGTTTGTGTGTGCGGGTATCTATGTGTGTAATTGTCGCCTTTGTCTCAGTGGTGGTGGTCTTGTCTCATTACCGCCGTGGCGGGGTGTCTGTGCTTTCAGTGAACAGCATGATGTCTCCTGCCTCCCAGCCCCTTGTGCTTAGGACATGGACACAGAGGTGTCCAGTCATCGTCTGCACACCCCCTCCTAAGCTCCTGCCACAACTGTACCTGAAACCTGCTGCTAACTTGCTGCTAATGGGCAGCCTCTATCTGCAAATAAGGCCCTATTTTACCTCAGATACAGAGAGTGATGCATTCACTTGGCCAGACCTATTATTGCCCATTGCCTATAATTCTCTCTCTCTCTCTCGCTCGCTGAGCATTGTTTTCACCACCTCTCCCTCTCTCCTCTTCCCTTGCTGTGCATGATGTGGTCCTCCTCTACTCATACAGAGGGAGTCGTTATCTCCACTAGATAATAATAACACCAATCTAAAGGAGATTTTTTTGGGGGCCAGATAAAAAATAGGGTGGCTCAGGAATATGCCTGCCTGCCAGTTTCGGTTGTACGGTGCTACAGTCGAGTCAGAGCTGTTTGGGAAGATGTGCTTCAAACTACTGATGGTGCATCAGGGATGTGGAACTATGCCCTTGGGTGTGTTTCAGAGACCCCATTCCCACCTCCCGATCACATCTGGCACCTCCAGACAGGCTACGGAGGTGTCTGTTCTTACTCAGTGGTAATTGCTAATGGTGATTACCAACCTTTTCCATGAACCAGGAGGCTTATAAATAAATGACTGGCGAGGTGGGCATGGCAGTTTCCCAGCAGCACCCCGTATCTCTAACACCGTCCTTCACCCTAATTCCACCACTGGGACCTTGACTGGGTCTCAGGTTCTCTGGCCTGCAGACTGCACCTATTATCTTCAATGGCTGAGGCTATTAACCAATGCACTCGTGCTGTATGTTGGCTCACTTATTAGTTTGGACTGGAAAGTCGGTTCTCCTCAGTTCCCAAGTCTCTCTCCCCATCATTTACTCCAAAGCCTCACGCGGGCTGATACCTCCTGACCCTTTTGAAACTCTTTCAGAAGCCGTGCCTCTCAAGTTGGTTCTTTGAGCCTCGATACTACACTCTCACCACCGATAGTCCATCTGCTGAGATTGAGGACTCCTCTCTGCATGACTACCTTTCCCCCCAGCACTCTTACCGAGGCCACCTGCATTGCACAGGCAGAAAATGGCTGAAATGGCTACAGTGAGATTTGCCTCCAGTACAATCCCCTCCACATCTAAGTTGGAGGCAAGCTGACTTCTTAAGACTGGAGGGATTCAGCACTGCTTCCTACTGTGGAGAGAGTTGCTGTGAAAGCAGTGGAGAGAAAGAGACAGAGGGAGAGGGAATGTAAGTTGGGAGAAAACAGTATGCGATAGTGAGTGAACTGAAGTCTTCCCTAATTAGGCACTGGGCCTTCATTCAGCACATTTATAGTCTAATAAAGCATGGAGGGTATGTGGTGCACTGTGATTAAACAGACGTTTGCTTTAATACATGGTGGCTGGAACAGTACGTGGGGGCTGGTTCTGGAGATGTGCCACAGACATGAACAGCCCCTGCTCATCTTCTGGACTAATTATCCCAATGTTCTCGTCTTCGTGATTTTAGCGCTCAGCAGACAGCAGGACGAGGCCTGAGCAAGCAAAGGCAGCCACAGAAATTGTCAAAATCATTTAATCCATCTCCCGAGCATGCTAATGTAATTGCTTTTTGATTAATTGCGCCGGTGGAAAAAAAAGAAGCTTGCTGTTGTTGTTGTTGTCAGATTATAGTTCAATGAGATTCCTCAAAGTGATTGGTTGTAAACAGACCCCTTCATTTCTGCTCTTAATGAAAGACTGCTCTTGAAATCTTCATGAAATGTCATTTTCAATAATTATGTTCTGATTCATCCAAATGTTGTAACAAGGGTTTCGACCTGCTTTTTGACCCATCATCAGGAAAACTTAAAATCTTAGTTACTGGAACTTCACTTGAGTGACCTCACAAAAAACTATCCAGTTTAGGTGAAAGTCATATACCTACTTTCTGATGCAAACAATACAGATTATCAAAGTTGTTCGATCGCATTAGTAAAAACCACTGATGTTGATAACACACCACTGAAAGCACCAATAGGCCTTTTTGTCAGAAGACATTTTGACATGTCAGAGTAGAAAAAGCACAGGTGTACATAATAAATTAATGGTTTGAATTTCTTTTAGCTGCTTTAGTTTCAGGGTCCTGGCATCTTGCATGCTGGCTCACTGTGACATATTGTAACACTTAAATAGGGCATCATTAATGTGTTCCCTACTATGGCAA
>NW_024041353.1:0-30558 GCF_014851395.1 Micropterus salmoides
TCGACGAAGCCTCTCTGACCATGAATGCTGCGTTAGTAGAAATTTCAATGAGAATGCGTTTAGCCCTTATGGTCCAAGAAGAGACTTTGCGCCGGATGTCAGGCAAAACGCAGGATCTGTACATCTGCCAGCCCGGACTCGATGCTCAGACCTTAAAAAGAAAAGCTTTCCAACAGTGGAATGATGGGCTCTTACCAACATGTGAAGCCTGTAAATCTCACACCACACCGACTGATGAGACAAGTTCCAGTCCTGATGTCCGTGGTGGCCGCCGTCATGGACACGACTGAGGGAGAATCGTCTGAGAACAGCTCATGGCGCACAAGGCCGAAATGGAGGGCAGCTGATAATCTCAGGAAGCTCGCGATCTCAAGAGCCCCTGGCCTCAAAGCAAAACTTGGAGAAATGTCCTACAGCAATGTACCCCAAGCTGAGAGAAAAGAACTGTGTGTGTAATGAGCCACATCGTCAGTCTGGTGCATGGGAGAGGATGCACCACTGCCCCCACGCAACACCATCCGAGAAATGGATGAGAACTGTGCCGTGCCCGTTTCCCTGCAGGACAAATGGAGGAACATGGATCAGATTTACCAGACGCACAGGTGGCAAACCGGTAAGCAAATGTTTTCATGATCAGGAGAATTAACACTTAACATGCTTTTGTGTAACTGTGCCTGTCTTTGCCACTCTATAACTTCTCATCCGACAGAGAAGTCATGGAAAGCAGCGATGACTAACCCCGATAACCGATGGCTCCAAGAATGAAGCCAAATCACAACACTTGAATAAACACAAGAATCACAAGGTTTGCTGTTCACTTAAAAAAAAAAAAAAAAAAAAAAAAAATGTTGTACTTTAAAATCACCTGTAACATAAGTATTTTAAATCAAGACTTGCACAGAAGGGCAGCCTGAAAAGCAGAAATTTGATAGACTAATGTGCACAAATACAGGGACCAAATGTCATGACACTGCAGCTACTCTAGATCAAGAATGGTATGCTGACTTTTCATCATGAATATAGAAAGAGGATGTAGCAAGTCTGCTTTCTTGCACTTAACATTTTGTGCTATGTATTTTTATTTTTTCCCTCTCTCTCTGCAGGAACCTGTAGAAAAGACACGCGATGTTAATTTGCACGAGTACACTTCAAAGTGAAAAACACTTTTAAAAATGATGCACACTTAATTTAAATTATTTCCACCTAAATTATTTGTATAATAATCACAATATTCACTATTTATTAACACAGATGTATGATCATGTATTTGTATTGCTTTAAAAAAATAAACACAGTTTTTTGCACCTGCAGTTCCTGATTTTTCCAATGTTTGGGGAGTAATATTGTGATGAAAGTAATAACTTAGTCCACTAGATGGAACTATTTCTACAGTAAGTAAATGGTCCACCAGGTGATAAGATATTGAATTGGGCTTTATTTTTTTAATTCTGACAAAAGCATCAGTGCATAAATTATAGGACAAACTGGTTTGTCAGATGAATCTCAGTCTTTGATTAAACTGAAATTTTAAATGGAAATTCTCCTTGTAAAAGTCTGTATTGAACTGTTTTGAAGGGTTGACAATTAAACCACCTGCAGCCTGGACAGATCTTTATCTTCATTTTGACCCTTAAAACAAAGCAACTTAATTTCTGTTTTCCACATAATTCATGGCACTGGGATCACGTATTTGCTAAGACCTTTTTAAAATGACAGCTTTATCTAGAATGCTTTACAGTGAACGTTAACTTCATAATCATGTTCAGGTGGAGGTTTCTGGGGGATAAAATCTGTGACCCTTTGGCCTGTCCTGTAACCTGCAGCTTCTCTGAACAATGCTGATGGCTTTAATAGTTGAATAAAATGACAAACTCATACAGCTTAACATTGAACAACTTATTTCCTGAATATGTTTCATCTACTTTTTAAAAGCATAATTACCTAATGAGTGTGTTTTATTTTTTAAGCTATGCTATTAGTGTGGCTGTAGGTGAGTGTATGTCTATCCCCCTGAAATTTCAACAGCTGCTGGATGGACTGCCTTGACAGTTTGTACAAACATTCAGTCCCCGGAGGATTAATACTATAAACTTTGGTGATTCCCTGACTTTTTCGTGTTGTGCCACCACAAGGCTGATATTTGTGATTTTGAGTGAAATGCTTCCACAACTACTGGATGGGTTGCCATGAAATATGGAAGGCTGCGCACATCCACGTCTTCCTCGAGATGAATTGTAATGACTTTGGTGATACTGACTTTATCTAGCGGGATCTCTGTATGAAAGCGGGTTTTGTTTCAGTTTTTGCTCGCTCATGAGGTCAAGCGAGCACGCCTACGAGCACAAACCTGGTTGCAATCTTAAAACTGCACCGCTAGTGGCCGCTGTAAACTACATGTTGCCCCTTTAAATAAAATATGGAAAAATCACACCTGCTAAACATCAGCGTGCTAGTATTGTCATTGTAAGAATGTTTGCACTCGTTATTTTTTTTAACCATCAGCTTTCCGACATCTCTGCCTTTGATTAACAAGTGCTCGTTGGCTCCCATGGAGAAAAATAACGCTAATGTAAGCGTTTAGCTAAAAACGCCACTGAAAAGTAAAGCGTCACAGAGTCGACTCTTATTCCCGTTTCTGATTATGTCAGCTAAAACATGAAAACACAATACTTAAACGGGTGACTGGTTTGTTTTGTGAAAAAAAACATATTTCCACAATATATTGAATTAGAATTGAATTATTATACTAACATTATTAGAGTATTAGAGAATAGTTTTTCTTGTCAAGCTGTGAAGGCGAAGTGTGAATTCCATTATTGACCGATAATGTGTAATGTTGCTCCCCAAGGGGAAAAAATACACAAATGTAGTGAATAAATAATGAATCGTGTCGGGCCAGACCATTAGAGTTTATGCAGTGTTCAGCATGCCTTTGAGACCAGGTAATGAAACCAATTTTACTGACGTTGTTCCAGATGAAACATGTTTGTATGCAGCAATAATAGCTTTCCTGGCTGGAGGGGAGGTAAATAAGATTGTATGTTTCTGTCAGTTGCTTCATGTGATAGAATCGTGGGTGTCGATGTGTGTATTTGTAATTTTCAGGGTCTCTCAACAGGCCAACTACTGCTCATTTTGCCTCAGATTGCTTTGCTTTCTTTTCCTCATCCTCCACGGAGACATCTGCACAGAAAGCCCACACAATGTGCCGTCTTCGACGGGAAGAAAGGCCTGCTTTTGAGCATTGTTTGAAACAGAGACAGTCAAAAGCTTTTTTTTGCAATTTGAAACAACCCTCTTAAGTGATTTCTGGCTAACGGGGGGGAAGAGGTTCTTTGAAGCTAACGATGTGTGGCGAGGGAGGCCAGATGGGATGAGGAAAGTTGCTGCACTGGAGCACAATACATGATTTCCCCTCAGATTTGTCAGTTTCAGGGCAGAGATGGACAGCGCGGTTTGGACGGTCTCAGAGCTCATATCTCTTCGACTCCTTATCCACGCTGCCGTTCCATCTTCATGACGCCTGCATTATGGACAAATGTGGAAGGCTTCAGTGTGATTGGTTCCCGAGTGGATTTACAGTATGAGGTGGTGGTGGCAGGATGTCTGATGTGCTGTGTGTATCACATAAAGCTGGAGGAGGCACATATGTTTAATAAGGAACAACATTAAAAGGGTCTCTGTGGGAAAAACCTCATAGAGTGATGATTACCGCTAACAGGGCTGGTGTGAGTTGATCATCATTTGATGCATCAAATGCATGAAAGCCAAAATGCTCTTAGATCTTAGCTCTTAAAAGGACAGAAATATGAAGAAAATCCTCAGAAGTAAGGACATTTTACAGCTTCTAACTTCTTCTAAAAGCACTCACAGCATGCACACACAAATCTAAAAGCATACATTATGAAGCTGATCATTTCAGTTGTATCTTTTAAAGAGTTTGTTTGCCCTGATCACAAAAAAACATTTGGTACAGTATTATTGGTCTCATTGTCATTACTTTTTGCATTAAAAAGGTTGTTGTTGGGGCGTAGGGCTGCCAAGGAATTTAGTACCTTTTGAACTTGGCCTATTTTACCCCATAGTTAACCTTGTTTATTTCCTTATTTTGTGTTAGGGAAAGTTCGATGAGTACTGTTTTTGTGTATGTTTATTATTTTAGAATATATTTTACAGTTTTTTCTTTGTTTTCATCTGTGGCTTTACTGTAAAGCAGTTTGCAACTCCGGTTAGAAAGCTGCTATATCAATAAAGTATAATTGTTGTTGTTGAAAGGTTTCCATTCAGCTGACTCATTGGTCCTTGACTGTACTATAAGCGAGTGTTTGCAGTACTACTAATGAACTGAAACCTCAGGCTCCCTGGAAGAGTAGGAATGCATGCAAAACACGAAACATTCGCAACCCCCGGCATGCTCCTTTGGTTTCACATTTTTCTCCTCTAAAATCACAAATAGCAGAATTTACTGTCCACTTCCCGGAAGAGCAACAGAGAAGGGATCGCTCCTAATTGACGGACAGACACGTAATAGATCTTGTGTGTACAGGATAGATAATAAAAAATCAAATAAAAAATCATAAAGAGATTGTAACATACATGACTGATAAAGATATTTACCAAAATGTTGAAAAATGCCTTGAAAGGTCCAATTTATGAGGGGAAACCAGTGAGAATACATATCAAGAGTTTGCATGATTGTTTACAGTATCTGAATGTGTGATTTTATATGCTTATGTATACAAGCATTTGTGTGTATTTACAGATGTACAAGAGATTGAAAACGCTTTTGGAAAACTTCCCTCGACAACGCCTCTCAGTGTGTTTGAGGAGCTTGTGTTAATGTCAGTGTATGCCTCTGTATGTGTGTGTGTGTGCGTGTGCACTCTGTGTGGGTGTACGTAGCTGCTTGAGATGCCTATAAAAGCTGTGGGAGGTTAAGAGCATCCATTCTGCCTCCTTAACTGTTTCTAGTGATTCTGTCAAGCTGTCAAGTCGGTTTTTTCACGGAGAACGGCGGAGTGTGTGCCACGCGGTTCAAGTGTTTTGAAATCATCAACAGACGTCTCAGAGATGACTAAGTGGTGTCAGAACACACGATTACTTAGAGTTACTTGTCCTCTGCTCTTTTTACAGAGAAATAAAAATATACCCTGAACAAAATTACAGCAAGAGATTATTACACTGGTAAATATTGTTACTGGTATTAAAAACTGTTTCAAATGAGCTTTAAAACTAGCATAACGTGTTTGAAAATTGTGTTCTTATGTTTTAGTTAATAAACTACTTACTTTAAAACTGCTTTTAGCTAACTGTTCTGAAAACATTACATCAAAATGGCACTCTTACCATGCTCCATCAACCAAGATGCCCCCGCAGACGGCTGCCTCTGTGTAGCCTACATCACATCCACCTCTGACATTTATTCATCCAAAGCTATTTATGTCAGAGCAATTAGGAAGTGTAGAAATTAAGTGTCTTGCTCAGGGACACAATGGTGGATGGGTCACAGTGGGGGATTGAACCCAGGTCTCTCACACCAAAGGCAAAGTCTTATCCATTGTGCCACCACCACATATGTACATCCTGATAATAATAATTTACTCTGTCAATCTGTCTATATTGTTTTTGTTTATAGTGTGTATGTATGTGTTCTGCACACTGTAGCCTGTGTCTGATTTTATTATTGTATTATTGTATGTGCCGGTGTAAACATGAAGCAGATGGTCTATTCTGTAGTTACAGAAGATTTGGCGAAAGAAGAAAGTAATGCAGACGAAGAACCGCACCAGATTTTATTTTGCATGGACCAATAACGAACTGGAAGTCTTACTGAATATAACACAGGAGTTTAAAGTGGCTGTGGCGGCGGAAAACAGACTGGGAGTCAAGTCACAGTACAAAGTGTAGGATGTAAGTGTTATTTGCGTGGTGCAAAATATTTGAATAAAAATACCAAGTCAAAAACTCAGTCAGTAGCACCTTGTGTCTGCTTTGCATGACTTATAAGACCCAGAGAGCCAAACGTGAATGTCTGCTTCATCATTTCTAAAGTCTTCCATTTTTGCCCGTCCGCACTTAAACGCAACCCGGAGTTTAAAAACGAAAAACGGGGTCAGCAGCTTGGTAGCTGATCTGGTCGCGCGTGCATGTAAGTGCATGTGAGTGAGTCCCTCACTGTGAAGTTGTTGGCTTTGAGGAGACCTATAAGCCTTTTTCTTTTCTCATCTACTTGGTGAAATAAGGATTTTTTCCCAACCAAACCAGAGATGGTGATTGTTGGAACAGTGAAAAGACAAAAAAAAAAGCAGTTTTTGGTGAGATTTATTTTGTTCCTGTCTAGTTTGAATGAAGTGTGTTTTAAGATGATCGGCGAGGTAAAATTATTGTCTGGTGGAGAGCGAGAGCGGCTGTTTCTGGTTAAACAAAAAGGTCTATCTCTGCAGGGATGCTTTTCATAATGTTGTCATGTTGCACTTTTAGAGCATGTATGCTACTTTGACGGGCACACTTGTCCCCGAGGATTATCTTGCAGCCATTGCAGGCTGTTTCGCAGATGCTGGCTGAGGCGTTCAGCCAGAACATTTCAGTGAATTAAGGTTTTATTTCGAGTTGGTGATTGTTGCAACAGTGGAAAGACTAATAAAGAAGTTTTTGGTGAGATTTATGTTTGTTTCTGTCCAGTTTTAATGAAGTGTGTTTTACAAAATTAGTGTTTTAGTTTGAGATGCTGGCGCTCTAGTGAGACATTAGTGGCTGTGGATGTTGCATGCAGCTCCTTTAAATCTGGTGGACAGAAACATGACTCGAATTTAATTATATTGTTGCTCTGTGTCTGCTGAATGTGTAAATACTACTATTAATTAAACTACCCAAGAGTATATAAAGTAGTAAGAATTAACTTACCATCTACAGCAGTAAAATGCAACAAGCAGCATTATATTAATCCAGAAGCATCGGATGTTTAGGAAACATTTTAATGCAGAATGCAGAATTCTCTAAGTACATTTTGCTGATACTTTTACTTAAGTATTTTCAGTGTGTAATTTCTAAAGCACCTGAATATTCTTCCACCACTAGGTGTTTGTATGTGTTTCAGTACAACACCTGTGCTGTCAGAATACATTTGTGGTGTGTGAAACCTGTGTGTCTACATTATCAGCTCCTCAGTCCTCCTTCAGCCGAAGACAAACACCCGGCCGGTATCTTGACAGTACCGTCTGCTCTCTGCGGCTCTTGAACGACATGATGGATGCTTCTTTGAAGGATCCCTTCTGTCATCCAGACGCCCAATTAGGGCCCGGCTACGGCTGGCCACTCTGGACTGAGAGGTAGAAGGGCAGCATCAGTCACTCAGTGGACCACACTGACTTTTTGGCAGTTTAGCCCGTTGGTCATCTGACACAATAACAAAAGCAACTCTGTGAGGCCGGTACATGCTGTAGTTCTCTCCAGTGTGCATGCATTCAGGAGACAGTATGCTATCTGGAATAGTTTCATACATTGCTTATAGATCTGTCTGTATGGTGGAGCACTGTGAAACACAAAAACTGGTACATTCATTAAGAAATTCAATGTATTACAAGTGAGAAAGTCCTATATGAGTGCACAAAAACTTGACAAACACAGTAGTGTTGTGTCATTCAAAGAACGTTTCGTTAATTTGACCTAATCTTGTAAATGACTCAGGAGGAACGAGTAGTCTGAGGGAGTAATTCGTTAATTTTCACACATGCGTGAATAGTCTTGGACTCTTAAATTCACTCGTCACACAGCAGCTGCATGGGCTCCGTCAGCACAGGAAACAGTATTAATTAGTTGTCGGTCTCCAGGTTTGAGTCATTCATTTGTCACGTGACAGCTCGGCTACTGTTGAGCAGGAATTAACTATTCGTTCTGACTGGTGAACAACCTGGCAGTGTTTCTCTCTGTCATCAGAATCTGGACCTGATGTGGCCCATTCTGCGTCCAGACCTGCCAAACTGCTGCGTTTATATAATGTGTTCATATTTCTTTGTTCCTCTCTCTGTGCTGGAGTTCTTTTAAGAACTTAAATTTATTAAATTTTAATAAGAGTGTGTTTTATTCATCTAGTGTGTCAAGCTTATTACTTCAATATATTCCCCGCAAATCTGATGTTTATATAATATATAGATTTTACTCATGGATAGGGACGTTAGGCTACTGTATGAATGAGCACTTTAGAGATATAAAGATAGTATTTATAATAATATATATATATATAGGATGGTCTGGTTGTATACTGAGGAAAGTAGAGGCTTAATTGAATATTGACAACATATTTTTGTGGTTTTTACATGGTTTGAATTAGGTTGTGGCACCATGGGGCTGTACAGAACCATGATAGAGAAAGATCAAGAAGTGAATTTGTGCATTATACTTTGTCTATTAAAGCCAGCCAGGCAGCCTTCCGTGTTTGAGAACTGTGCTGGTTATTGCAGCGACGCAATAACCAGCACAGTTCAAATGAACGAAATGAACGAAACGACACAAAAAAAAGATTAGTTCATTTTAATGAACGAGATTTGATGACTCGAGTCTGTCCAAAGAGTGACTTTTCCCATCACTAAAACACAGTAAAAGTGCGTATCGCTGTAAAGTGCGTGGTCATATTTCAGCTGAGAGGTGGTCCTCAGCGGCTCAGTGGCGCTAACATCGGCAGGGTTGGGGGTTTGATTTCCACCGGGGCCTCTCACACCCAGGTGTATGCACTCAATCAAGCAATAACACACTCAAGGTCGCGCTGCGCTGTGGTTATTGGCAGCAGTGAGCTGCAGCTGGAGGAAATGTAGATCAGCCAGCAGTCACAGTGGAACACGACCTTGACAGTGTTATTGCTTTTACCCAACACTGACTGCATTCGCACAGGAGCTCCAAAGTGATGAGTGAGGATGGTGACAGTTTTCTTACCGAAAGTTGTTTAATTTCACCACATGTCACCTGTCTTACCATATCTAGAGAGTGAGTCCCAATCCCGTACTACATACTAATACAGGACATAGATGGCCAAAAATATGTGGACACCTGAAATTTAGAACCATATCTGATTATTGAATGAGTGTAATTATAACACCATGGACGTTAATCTACTGCCATCACAGCATCCGCTCGTTAGTTTTCAGGCTTTTCCTCCAGATGATAACCCTAACCCCGGCTGCAGGAGTTTGCTCCAACACAAAACAAATCACATGTTAACAACACACAGTTACACGTGTCCCTGTTGCCACAAAGTTTGAAGAATATTATTTGAAAACCTATTGTGTTGTGGCATTATGATTTACCTTTATTGGAACTACGAGGCCGGAACATGAAAAACATCCCCAAACCAAGAAGTATGCAGACAAAGGTTTGCACACAGTGGTCACGAAGATAAATCACAATCTTTTCCAAACATTCATTACCTCAAGATATTCCCATCTCACCACGATTGGGTTCGTTTGCAACTGTGAGTAGTTTCTGTAAATTGCATTGTTGAAAAATAGCACACAAAAACAGCAAATCAAGAACATTTGGTCTGTATACTGATATGTTTGAGTTTTGAGTCCAAATGTGTCTCTTTTCCAGTTTTTCATTCAAAATCTGGCCAGAATTAGTTCATGTACAGAACTGGCACATAGTTTAGCAGTACACAAACCAGATTCAAAGCTGGGATTAGAAAAACTAGAAGGGACCCTTCACCCATAGACTAAAAAACTGTTCTCCAAAATACCATACATGTGCACAGTACACATATACGGTATTTTAGAGAACATAAATTTTTCTTATGTTTTTTAAAATCCTTTTTAATATCTGCCCAAGTATAACAGTCTATCTCTGGCATCATCCCAAACAAATAAATCATCAGTTGTTTTTATTTTTAAAAAGATATTCAGCACATAAGTAATTGCTATTGGTGATAAGTTTGATCATTAGGACTCCTTCTCCTCTGGATGAGTTCACTGTCTGCACAGGACAAAGAAGAATCAAAAACCTGAAACAATTTGTTTCAGACTGTTATTAGTTTCAAAACATTCACAACAAGTGTTTATGGAGAAGGTCAAATTCACAAACCGGTGAAGCACGACTTCTCATGAGCTCCACACGTAAATGTCAAGGGTGCATGTTTTTTTTTTTACTCGTTGGGATGATTCATACTATCATTCAGCTCTTAGCTTGGGGAGCAGTGGCCTCTCAGCCCCACTCGGATACACCAGAACAACAACAACAACACTGAAAAACCTTGTCTGCCCGTCATCTGCGACACAAACAAAAATGGAGCGTGGCCTTGCCGGATATTGAGTCAGTGTACTGTGAAAAGGAATATGGTGTAAGGTCTCCAGGCATCATGTACTGTAATGACTGAGCCCAGAGGAAAGTGGAAGCCGCAAAGTTCAGCGTGTCCACTTGTTAGCTGCACGGAGAGCGAAACCGTAAAACAGGCCCATCATACTGCAGAGGCAGAGAACGAGCCTGAGCGCCCGTCGCTGCAGGCTCAGCATTTCTCCACCCGCCGACGTGACGGTAGATAGATCAGCCCGTGCTCTGCGGTCTTAATACCTGGGGCTTTTACACTTTAATGTCTTTCACTTGACAAATGACCTGTGTTTATAAAATGGACCTCGCAGGCCTCGGGACTTGTGGAGCAGCCAGTGGCAGTGAACCCCGAGAGAGAATGGTCCAGGTTTTACAGGAAGTGAAAGAAAGCGAGCAAAGGAAGATTTAATGGAGCGGGGATGATGATGGCAATTCAATCGGCATTTCTAAAACTTATTACATGCTTTTCTTAATAACACTTTTTAAAAAGTTACAATTATAGTAAGTATATGAAGCCCCCAAAGCAAAAATGTCCCTGCTAGGATATCTGATATGTTAAAAAAATGAAGTGGCAGAAATGGACTTCCAAACCAAACAAACTAGATAGATATTCATGTCATGTGCAGTCATAATCAACAGCACATACTGCAGTGCTGATTATACCTGTTTTCAGACATGGAATAAAAATTCAGCAGCAGATAGTAAAATATCAGCCCACATATAAAGAGACATGTTCAGCTACTGGAAACGCATTCAGCCGCCTGGCTTTGCAGTGAGAATAATCATCCACATGATTAATGTCACAATATTTACTTCTGGAACATATCTGCTCAGATGAAACACACACACACACACACACACACACACACACACACACACACACACACACACACACACACACACACACACAGTGGGAATAGCAGAGCACTGGGTTGTTTTCCTAGGTTGAGTTCTTGGCAGTGCTGCAACCCCACCCGGAGATAATCAGCACGCCGTTTGGGGCTTTTCAGTCTAAGCTCTGCAGAGGGACAGGCCTGTGCCACAGGACATTTTACCCAAACAAACACCACAGGGGGAATGCCAATGACGACCAAATTCAGGAAGAGGAAGATTGCAAACACATGCAGCGGAGGCCCTTAGAGGGCAAGAAGGAACGTCATGTTCCTCTACTGGCCTAATTGCCAGAAACACGTACCAGATGTGGCTAGCAGAAGCATTCATTTGCAGAAAAGGATTACAGGATAGCGAGGGTTGGCAAACAATAACATGCAGGATGGAGAAATGAGCTAATCCTGGTTATGTAACGTTAGAGAAAAGAGGTGGGGTACTGCAGAGGACAAACACACACACCTACCTGTGAGTCTGCAGCTACTTCTTTTACCATTTCCTCTGCATTTTGAAGAGCTGATAATACTGTGACGCGAAAGAGTTTGCTGTCGCTCACTCTTTTATCTTCCTACACTGTTATTCATATTTTAGAGTTAAATTCTATGTAAAGCACATTGAAACTGCCTTAGTGTTTACATTTTGCTTTGTGAAAAAACTTGCCTTCACTTACCATGTCTTTCTCTGAGCCAACCAAACTGCTGTGACACACGGTCATATCATCTCTTGGTACGACTCTTGGTGGCTTTCAGACACCGTTTTTATAATGGACCTTATGGCTCAAACTGTCACTATTCAAGAGTAATTTTTGAGATGAAAATGCCCAGGAGATTTTCTACTGTTGCACTGGATGTATTGAAAAAAAACTTTCTAGGTCCTAGGGCATCATGTGATCTGCAATTTTGACAATGGTGCACAGTGCAGCACTGTTCCTCGGATGTCAGTTGGATACTGTACAGGGCCACAGCTGCCAGTTCAAATACTTCAAATGTTTGATGACATGCGACTCATGTTCAAGTTTTATTCCAGTATTTTTTAAAGAGATGGTATTATGCTTTTTGGCTTTTTCCCTCTCCTTTATTGAGTTATATACCTTTTATGTGCATGTAATAAGTTTGCAAAGTGAAAAAGTCCAGCCCAAAGGGAATTCCCATCTCCCACAGAAAACTTTGCTCTGAACTGCTTGACATCACAGGGATGGAAGCTAAATGCGCCTCATATAGCACTCGCCAAGAGGCTACTCCGACACGCCTTCAAAGACACAGGTGGAAAAAAACTGCGCTGCAGCACACAGCTCTCCTCTCCCTTCCAAACACCAGCTACCCTCCAGGCAGTCAGTGGACATAAAGTTGTTCCTGTGATGTAGAGACAGAGCTCAGTTAAAACTTTATGGATGAAAGATACTTTTGTTACAGATTAATAACTCACCACCCTGAAGCTCTTGCTCCAGCCAAGCTGGTCCGCAACACGTATAGCTGAAACAAAGCCGTATTTGCTTCTCACTGACCCTCCCTTGTCTGCTTCAGATTGGCTATTACCGGGTTTTTGCCAACCCGCCCTTCTCTGCTTCTGATTGGCTAGTAGTTCTTAACTAGGAACTGCGCTTTATCATCATTTAGAGACAAGATGTATCACTCCACAGCTAAAACGAAGCCTTCACCACAGGGTGAAAAGCTGCAGCAATGTGCAGTATGACAAAAAATATGGTGATTTTTGAAAATGAAACTATGTAAACTTGTTCTGGTACAATGCCTAAGTAAGATTTTGAACCTGAAAATGAGCATAATACCACCTCTTTAATATCTTTAGGCCAACAAATAACATGGGTGGTGATGTTACAGTGGATAAGACACATGCCTTTGGTGTGAGAGACCCGGGTTTGAATCCACTGTGAGACACCAATGTGTCCCTGAGCAAGACATTTAACCCCTAGTTACTCCGGAGGCGTGCAACCTCTGACATACATAGCAATTGAAAGTCACATTGGATAAGAGCGTCTATAATGTGAGGTATAAAAGTTGGACATGTTCTGCCTGCGTGAGCTTAATGTGAGCTTAGAACAATAACTGATCTTGCTGCATTTGCAACGAAAAATGCCGCGAGACCAGGCAAGAGTGTGGTTACAACTTTGTCACATTAAGTCACCGCTGCTCAGCGCCGCATGAAGTCAAACGCACCTACGATAAAGTGCCCTCGAAAAAGCGTGATGAAGTGCCCTCTAGAGAAGAAGTGCCATATAGGCTGCTGTTACACAATAAATACATCATACATACATACATACATACCGCTTACTGGTATCACCCCCCCGGATGCAGCTGGTGCCCTTTATATTTTTTATTGCCCCTGCCCTCCAGAGAGGCTGAGCCCGCCACTGCTCACCTGTAAATATCACTCCTAATGGGAGCAGTGGTGCTGGGTCGTGGACTGAAGAACTGCTGGAAGGTCAGGTGTAAGTCTTGTTGTGGACATTCACAGTACATCACAGGAGGTGAGCATTTTGCACCTCAGCCTGCAGCTTTTGTTCATGCTTCACAACAAATTATTTCATGCATAAGTACATTTGCGACAAAAAAATTTAAAAGTAATTTGGTATGGGCAGACGTTTGATTATATACTATATGAACAAACAAGGTGCAGCACACAGTGTTGATTCTATTTGTTAGCAAATGCAAGTAGAGTCCAGTAGAAGCAACGTAAGCGGTAACCATTTTTTAAATGAGTTTTATGGTGTTTTTTAATCCTAATAATATCCCATAATTGAATATCTTGATCCTTAAAGGAACATGTGGCTTTTGCTTTAAAGCACAGATATTATTGGAATCAAACTTGCCACTATAAAAATATCTATAATAGTGTATTGTGAGGCAACAAACTGCTGCTCAGACTCAACACAACACACAGAGCTTTTACTCACTGAGATACGCAGCCTTCATACTGTCAGATACCATAATGTTCTCTTTAGCTGAGCTCTCTTTGTGCTTCTCCTGTGATAAGCACTGTTACATTGCCACTAAAGATGATGAAACTGAGGCACAGATGGCAGGAAAGCTTCTACCATGTGGTCTGCTAAGAGACTTGCACAGAAGACTCTTCCCAGACTTCTACTGTACACTACATTCCTATTTTGAAAGAGTCAAGCTGTGATTGTGCCAGCATCGATACTTCCACAACACACACATTTTACAACCTAATTAAATCCGTGATACTCAAGCCCAGAATGATTTATCTAGCAGAGGCTTCTCTCAGCCGCTGGTCGGATGTAAAGCCTTAAAGTGAAGCTGATTGTCAAGGTAACCTCGCTACATTTAATGCTTTTCCCATAAAATTAGCTTATCCCTTTAACTGTGATGAATAAACCCTCAACAGCGAGGAAAAACTTGATCTCCCGCCTGCTTTTTGGGGCCTGTTAACGCAAGATATGCAGTTTCTATTCCTACTTTCCAGAGGCAGGCTCAGATAATCCCTTATGGATAGGAAATATCTGACCCAGCCACTGATTTCTGGAGACCCTGCTGCGGCTCTATCATGGATTAGTGGAGCTGAATAGGAATCAGAGGTGGGGAGGCGATGGAGCTGATGGGCAGAGGCTCCATCCAGGTGTGAAAGTGCACACATTTACTGTCATGGTTTGGTTCATCTGAAAATGCATGAAATGTCTCCCCTGGAGATTGTCTCATAACAAGGTCATTAGGCTTCTGGACGCTACAGGAGGCTGCGCGTGAATGTCCAAAAACCTTTGCAGAAAGGGACGCAGTGTGTGTGTGTGGGCTGTTTCTGTATACACAACATTTAATATATTCATCCATCTTCACTTACTATTAGAACTGAAGGTCAGCCTCCTGAAATAAGAAGCGGGTGGCCTCAAAATTCAATTTCTGCTTCATTTCCAGGCTGTGACAGAGATGTTAATACAGCCTCCTATATATTCAGAGGCCAGATCATTTTATACACTGCACATGTGCGCCTGCTGACATGTAACCACCATCAACTCCACCAGATAGCGTCCAACTTGCACTGTACGCACTGCCAACTGAATTACTGAGAGATCATTGATCACCCACAGCCTGAAAAGGATGAGGGAATTAATTAGACAGGGAGAGACAGACAGAGGGATCAGAAAGTGAGAATAATGTCAGAGGGAGACAGGAGGAGGGATGAGAAGGAGGATATTTGGCTGAGAAAATACCGAGAGACAAAGTGAGAGAGGAGTGTGGAGGAAATGTGTGTCTGCAGAGTGAGATACAGCCGGCTGGTGAGAGACAGAAACTGTGTGGAGTTACAGCTTTTTAAAATTTTCACAAAGTGAGCTGATTGGCCCAGTCTAAGCATTAAAGCATGTACTGGTTTCATGGCGAGATCAGACCACACAACATGTATGTGTCACATGTCTGACTACACATTAGATCATCGCTGGCTGTCTTTTCCTGTGATACATGCATGGGCGTACAGGAGACAACAGAGAGAGACTATCAATAACAAAAACGTGTTGTAGGTGTTAAGAGAAATTCAACCTCTTGAAACATAGTAGACACAGAACTGGTACCTGGAAGTATACTTGAGTAAAAGTACTAATACCACACTGTTAAAATACTCCACTATGAGCCCTGCATTCAAAACCTTACTCAAGCAAAAGTATTTTTAGCAAAATTTTATTAAAATATCAAAAGTAAAAGTAGTCAAACTGCAGTAAAATGTTCCTGTCAGGGTTTCACTATTACATCTGATGTTTCTGGATTAATATTCCCGCTACTTTAATGTGTATGTTGCATTTTACTGCTGTAGATGTTGGACTACTTTATATCCTGTTGGGTAGTTTAATCTACAGCAATGCATCATGGTCTAATAGTTAACCACATTGATTACATACAGACATACAAGTGAGCTTAGGCCCCATCCACACCACTGCGTTTTTGTTTTAAAAAGGAGACCTTTTTTCTACGTTTGCACCTCCCGTCCAGACGAAGTTTAAAAATGCTGCCGGCCTTGTTTTTCATTATAAAACTCTTAGTGGGGGCAGGCAAAAACAGGGGACTTTAGAAATGATGACGCAGATGCTCACGCTTGGCGTAGTAGAAACACTATGCTACTGACAGAGTTTTTGACTTGGTATTTTTATTTAAATATTTTTTACCATGCAAATAACACTTACAGCTTACACTTGTGCATGTCGCCGTATTTACTTTGTAACAACTCCCAGTCTGTTTTCCGCCGCTTTTAACTCCCGTTTTATATTCAGTAACAGTCCCAGCTTGTCATTGGTCCATGCAAAATAAAATCTGGTGTGGTTATTCTTTCGCCAAAATCTTCTGGAACTACGGAATAGACCATCTGCTTCAAGTTTACACCGGAACGCGCATGCCCAGTGTACGTGAACGGCCACTTGATGCGCGTTTTCAGTCCTTTTAATATAGACGGAGATCAACTCTGATTGCTACGCAGCTAAAATGCTGGTGTGGTTGGAGATCGTATTCGTTCCGTTTTTAAACTAAAAGAGAATAGTGTGGATGGGGCCTTAGTTTCCGATTTCACTCTTCAGTACCTAAAAGCACTGTAACCTATGGAAATCGCAGGTGCTGCACTTAAAAAGGCCTTTTTCATTCTTAGCTCTCCAGCTGAACTAACTAATCTCTGAACACAGTGACACATGAAGCACAAAAGCTCTTTACATGCCACCCAATTCATTACACTAGCTACAGGGCCCTTTATTGCAAGTCAGTGTTTGTGTCCTATCACTTGTAAATTTATGTAGTGCTATTGCTACTTCATGGTCAAACATTGCACACTCCGCATCTGAAAATTAAACAGCAGAAAAACTGAGAACTGCAGACACAGATTGATAATGCATGAGATGTATTTTTTCATCTTTTATTTTAATGTGGAAAGAAGCTACGTATTACTACTTTAAAGAGATTCAGTTACTAATTTGCAACTCGCCAGCTTTGGACTCGCCGAGGTGTGTGTGTTTGTTCTGACCTCTACTGCAATATTCTCCCAATTCATTTAAACTTGGCTTCAAAGACAAAGAAGCTTTTCGCCGCCATGCTGATTTAAACTACATCAGAAAGCGTGCTACTGTAAACCACCAACTTTAGAGTCGATCAGGGTATAATTAAAGGGAGCAATTTAAATGCTAAAGAATAATCAAACAAGGAGAGGTTGTTTTATCTGTAATTCCCTGTAATCCAAGAGATTTGGGCCACAATTTAATTCCCTTTTCCCTCTTCCTATTTAGCAAGTAAGTAAACTTTATTTATATAACACTTTTGAGAGAGGAGGTCTTTAGAGAAGGCAGAGAAGAAATCAAGCAAAGTAGAAGAGATGGACTGGAAAACACACCAAAAGCCACAAAATATTGAATTCTAACATTAAAAAAGTGCATTTTGCCAAGACTAAGCTAACATCAACATGCTAACATACTCACAATGACAGCAGCACTAAACACAACATAGGCCTACAGCAGAGGAGTTGCAGGTAAATGGTCTGTACTTTTAAACGGCCTTTCTAGTCTTCCGACAACTCAAAAGCGCTTTTACACCAAGTCGCATTTACCCATTTACACACATTCATTAAGCCCAATTTACGGTTGGAGAGCTCGGCGACTGTCGGGCTGTGATCGGGGGTAAATCAGCGATCGATCGGCGGCCACCAATTATGTGTAAACCACTCACCGGGACATCGTTGCCACATCGCAGACGTCAACCAGATATCTAGCATGCCAAATATCTGGAGGAGTCGGCCGACTCGACATCCACATCCAGCCAATGAGAGCAGGCAGCTACTTTTTCACCCCAAAACACTTTTTTACTCACCTCCAGCTCTCGCCCTGCTACCTGCATGTGCTAATCCATTCTTTCACCCATATTTTTTGTATTTCTTCTTATCTTTATAATAACAAACAACAGCTGTTTCATGTGTAGGTTCGTGTCATTTCATATTTCACGTGTTTTTTCTTGAGAAAACGTGGTTTGGAGTCGGGTGACACAGCCGCTGTCAGCTCGTGTAGTGTGTGTGACCCCCTGTCTTCTATCAGTCACGTAGTGTGAACGCCACTACGACTTCAAGACTACCGTCACAAGACGGCAAGTTATGTAGTGTGAACAGCACTGTCTTCACTGTACCAGATGTTTTTCATTTGATTTATTGATTGCTGTCAGGTTGTAAAGACAATTTCAACAAATATAACAAAAGTGCTTCTGAAATAAATTGCCAACCCAGCTTTGAGTGATTGCTTTTACATATATATTGCTTTTCATTTATAGTGTGCTCCTGAACTACACTAATGTCCTTTTGGATTGTAGTTGGTGTTACTACTGGTTTTGTGGCAGTATGGTTTTCATATGCTGTCTGCTGTGACCTTGTTATTTGTCACTGTGCATGGATGACCAAACTAGTTTCTCCTCTGGGGATTAATTAAATTATATAATCCATCTAGTCAAAGAGAGATTTCACTATAAATCACAAAATTCAACCTCTAGAGGAAAAGTCAGGGGAGTAGGTTTTATCCTCTGCGGAACATGAATCTTTCTGTTCATGGTAATCCATTGTAATTGTCTAGTAGTTGATATATTTCAGTCTGGACCAGCATTGCCATCCATAGAGCAATGCCTCTAGCATGGTTAAATACAAACACGTCCTTGAGGAGTCAAAGGTAGCTGAAAAACTCGTCAACCTCTGGTGTGCTTACCTCACAGGAGCTGCGGTTTAAACTCAATGTTGTTTCTGAGCCCCATCTCGGCCTCTGTAAAGTGATTACTCTCATTCACAAACATCCATCTCGGAGCCTCCGGGAAAGCGGGTCAGTCAGAGCCTCTTTTTACCTGAGATAAACTCAATCTCACGTCAGAGTGTATCCAATTATACAGCCTCGCCGGCCTCATTCAGAACGAGGTCACCTTAACTCCTATCTCTTCCTCATCGAGCGGAGGCTGAAAGGGGGATTTGATTGGGTGATAGCAGTCGAGGCAGAAAGTGGGGAGGTATATCGGGTACATTTTCATCAGCACCCCCTTCCATTTTTTTGTGTTTTTTTGGGGGGGTAGGGGGAGGACAGGGCCAGGGGAGGCTTGCCAATTGGAGTGTGAACTCAGGTGGTCACTTGAGGGATGAGTCAGCAGATGCCTTATCACTTTTCAGCCTGTTTTTGTGCATTTGTGTGTGCGGTTGCTTGCAGGTTCGTGTGTCCAGATCAGTGGTGGAAGAAGTATTCAGATCCTTTACTTAAGTGAAAGTAGTACGTCAAAAGACGTTCAAGTAAGAGTCGCTTACCACAGAGAGAAATAGAAATAATAAGTGTACTTTAAAAGTACACATGCATTAACAGCAAAATGTACTTAAAATATTATTATAAATAAGTTCTTGTTTATGATGTCATATACAGTGTATAATATGATTATCATTATTGATGCATTATCGTCTGAGGAGCCTTTTTATTGCAGATGAGGTGGAGCTAGTGTGAACTAGCGTTAAAAGTGCCCCGATGTTTTAACTTCAAAAACCTTGATAAGACACTTCTGTTTGTTATTGAATCCGAAAAACCTCAGCACAGTGAGAATATTTTTTTTATTTAAAAGTTCTACAAATTTGTGTCTTTAACCCCTTGATGTCTAAATTTATTTACAATTAGATAAGAAAATGAATTATTTGTGTTTTCATTTGCTTTAAAGCTGTTGCTAAATTAAGTGGAGACTTGTCTATAGAACATAGAACAGGTATAAATTCTGGTAGGATGTGTAGGTATTATGGAAATTAGCGACAACAGGCATAAGCGAGAAACCAGTGATTGCAAAAGATTCCCAGGTACGTATTGAATATGCACAAACAGGCATTGGGGGAACTTGTGACAATCAGGATATTTAGAAACAAGACGGAATAAAGCAGGTTCGCAGTAGAAGAGTGTTTTTCACTCACTCAAAACTTTAAGGAGTGAAGTCTAGTCTAAAATGACCTGATAGGTTGTAACTAGGAGCTCCAGCTGTCAGATACATGTAGGGGAGTAAAAAGTGCAATATTTCCCTATGAAATGTAGTGAAGTAGAAGTATAAAGCCACATAAAAGTTAAATACTCATACTAACACTACCTGAAGAAAAGAAAAGGGTAAATAAATTGTCCAACTGTCAACATTGTATGTAAAACAGACTCAACGTATAGCAACCAGTGTCATCACCAACAGACACTTGACTTTTATCTAGAGCTACATATCTTCTAAAGGGTCATACAGTACTCTTTAAAAAGTGATGATTTAGTAAGACATTACTCTTTATCCTCTTATCCAGCTCTAATCTTGAGCTGAAGGTGATGAAAGGTGGTGGAGAGTACATTTTTCTTCTTTGCAGGGCTGAAACTCCTGGCAGCGTGAGATAAGATGTCCGGTTATTATTCTGTTCAGTTATTTCTGGCTTTGCAAATAATCCATAGCTGGTATGGTTTTATATAAACCATGTCAACAGTTAAGCTGCACGTGTATTGAACTTTTCATTCATGAAAAGTTGAATTTATAAGCAGTATTTATCCTCATTTCTCTGCACTCGACTGCAAATCAGAGGCAAATATTGTACTTTTTATTCCTCTACATTTATTTGATAACTTTGATTTGAGATTAATATTTACAAATTATAATCAACACTGATGTATTATATTCAGACACAGTCACACTACAGGAGATAAAGATTATGAATGTGACTTGGATTTAAAGAACTTGATAGCATGTCCATTAGTCCTCTAGCTGAGCTGACTGACCTCCTGTTAGCCCCCTACACAAATAAACAGTACGACAGGGTTTTTCGATTTTTAATGGATCTAATGGCTGAAATTGTGAATACAAAACATAATTTCTAAATTTACAGCCGTATCTGTCATAATGGTGCACAGAAAAAAAAAAGGCCAAAGAGCATCACAAGACCTGCAGTTCTTACTTTGGCCAGCAAAAACCCCTGCACAGCTCAGTGCTACGCCTGGGAGTTTGGCTTGATTTGTTCTCCCTCAGGTCAAATGACTGTTTTAGGAAAGTCTTCACACATTCAACATGTATTTAGAACAGTGCCTGCTATTCAGTAGGAGTTACGTAGACTCTCTGTCATGCCAGAAGAGCAGAAATCTTTAAACACGAACCACAATGGGCTTTAATTTTAAATCATTGAGGAGTCCCTTTGGATGATGCATTGCTGATTTGATGAAGTTGTAATATAAATACTATGTACAGAGTAAAATGTGCTGTAGTCACTGAAATGGAAAACAGTAGAAAAAATTTCACACAGCCTTTTAACACTTTTATATATACTATTCTAATTTTCACATTAGCAACACAATGCATTGCGTCACTGCTCCGGTTGATTTGTTCATTCCAGCGATACAAAGAGTTTAAAACGTATGATGTTGGGGGAAAACCCCGGCTGCTCTCCTGATGTCTGATAACACACAACATGAATGTGAACACACTGCCACAGCGCTTTGATCGTAAAACAAAGAGGGCCGGTGATTTCACACAAGGTCAGCCTCTGCCCTCAAGTCCTGCTAACTGTAAATCACTCTCGATATGAGCATCAGCCAAATGCTTAAAATGTAAATGTCCTCATCATGGTGGCTGAACCTGGTGCCAGGCCTGCGGGGTCCTATCAGTCTGCAGGCCGAGGCAGCGCTGGAGTGGAATTGGCAGGGAGCAGATGGGGGACGGGGCAGATCCCTCTGATGAGCCACTGAGAGAGGTTCACTGATTACACTAATTTAACGGATGAGCCTCATTTTCTGTCTGCTGGATTAGAGAACCAGGACGAATCGTGGATGTTGTACAGTTACTCTTCTGCTTTTTTTTTTTTGCGTGCAGCTGCCTGGCTTTGCCTCTGTGCCCTTTCGGCTTCTCTTCATGTTCACTGTTGTTCTCTCCGCACTGCTGACCTCAGTTGTTTTCATGGCGGTCGTGCTGTTTCATGTTATCAGCAGGACTTGACATCAGAGCTGTAGCAAGGATTTAAAAAATTACTGAGGTCCAAACTCCCACATCAGAGCTCCCCAACAACTTTTAACCAAACTCAGTAAATCCCCAAATTGTCCATTAAATTTTTTTTAAATAAATTTAAGTTTGCCTTGCCTACACATATGTAATCCCTAAATCACTAAAATGTATAAAATTAGATTTAAAATAGTCCATTTTTAAGATTTACTCCAATCAGAATCACGCAAGTAGCTAAGTCAGCCTTAAAAAGGACAAATTAAGTTATTATAACTCAAGTTCAGGAGCAAGACCATGCCTCTCTCTCTCGCTAATTCAACCACCTGTGCTTAACTCATTTCATCCACCTGTGCCTCTCTAATCCATCCGACATCGCTTGGTATCATTATGTAATTCACAATATGCTCTTACTACATTATCTTCAGCGTGCTTAAAAGCTTGAATGCATTTCAACTTCCAGGAGTGGTAAATCGTCTGTACTTTTATTGCGCCTTTCTAGTCTTCCGACCACTCAGATTGCTTTTTAACATTACGACACAGTCATCCATTTACACACATTCATACACTGATGGAACAGCTATCAGGAGTAATTTGGGGTTCAGTATCTTGCCCTAGGACACTTCGACATGCAGACTGGAGGTGCCTGGGGACCAAACCGCTGATCTTACACTTAGCAGCTGTACCTCCTTAGCCACAGCCGCACAGGAAGAAAACTCTATCTTCCACATTGATTTGGAATCATCAGGTCGTCATGACACTTTTCACATGACACCGGTGGTTTAGGAAATTATACTTTGAATGGACTGATCGGAGTAAATCAGATCCTCAGAAGAACTCTAGTCAAGATCAGGGTTGAGAATAAAGTAACACTCTAGTCCACCTGTCAGAAAGTTCAGTGTTTAAGCTGTCTTTAGCCACATACTAGAAATTAGCGTTTCCATTTGTGGGTGGCGATGGCGCAGTGGATAAGACACTTTAATCTAGACCAGAGACCAATTCTTCCCACTGTGACATCCAACAATGTGTCTCTCAGCAAGACACTTAAACCCTAATTCCTTTAGAGGTGTGCGACCCTTGACATATACAGCAATTGTAAGACACTAAATGACTAATTATTTATTCAATTATGAAACGTTGTGGTTAAGACCATAAACTGTATATAAAAATGGACAACAGGGCAGCTCCACAAAGTAAGCGGATGGGCCGAACTAAGAAGACCTCATGCGACAATGCCAGCGACAATCATTCAGACTTGGACTCGGGTGTCTCCAGCAACTGTAACGACTGTCGTCACATCAGCCAGGAGCGCTAACGAACCGAGCAGTATCGACCATCTTAATAACAGAAGTTAAATAGCTGGGATTCCCTGAGGGTCAGTCAGAACTGAAAAAGCCTCTTGGATGAGAGGCGAAAGGTCTAAAAAGTATCTTCAGTTGCCCTTATTTAAAACTTCCTTTTTTTCTGTCATTACAGGTACTTCTTAACACTGTTTGTTCAACTGTTAATTTTCCTGCTATGTTTGGTTCCAATCAGTTATTTGATATCTTGCACATCATGATTTACATCTGAGCACAAAAAAGGACTCAACGCACAAACTCTTGTTTTTTTTCCTGCAGTTGTTAACTGATAAGTTGTGTAATAAAGCATTCATTCAATCCTTGTCAGCTTGTGGAGTTGGGAACTATCATGTGCAATCAGCCTCAATCACAAAGTAGAACTGCAACAGTGAAGAAAGTTCCATCGCTCCTAACAGAGTCCATTGATTTACTTTAGTTGGAGTCAGTTCTGTTTCCCGTCCCATCTCCTTTGTTGTTAAAGGAGTAGTTCAACATTTCTGGTGGAGAGTTAGATGAAAATGTTGATACTACTCTTATTCTTGTTAAATGTGAAGCTAGTTAGTGAGCTTCAGAGGTGCCAGTCTTTATGCTAAGCTAAGCTAACCTGCTGCAAGAGAGGTAGCAATATTTTCACCTATCTCTCTGCCAGAAAAGTATATCCCCCAAAATATTATTTTAAATGTAACGTTACATTATTTCCGAGCAGTATAACTCAGATTTTTATGGCCAACTCAACCTTTCATTATGTAAATGAGCAAACATACTTTGCGAGTCATAATATTGTATGCAAAATGTAACTATGCCTGTTTTATCGTTATAGCTGACACACGATGAGCAAATTATGTGGATTTTACTTTTTTATTTGTACGCTGATTTGTAAGAAGTTGTTTTTAAAACCTTCTTTTTCCAAACTGAGAATATCACTGATATCCTTCTGCAGAGAGAACTGGGGGCTTCTCCCACGCTCTTTTGTCTTTCCTTCCCAGACTTTCCAACTCATCTGAGTGGAAACAGAAAATGGCTCACAGCCTCTTCGAACAACTTTGAACAAAGTTCTGTCTGACGAGCAGCGAGAACAACTGACAAAATGCTCAACTTTTTTCATGCGGTTGCCCTGGGAACAAGGCATGCATGCTCACTTTCCACTCGACATACATTACACTTCCACTTGACATACGTACTTTACATTACAAGAGACAAGCGGGTGGGGGGTGAGGGTGTGCGTGAGAGAGATTTGTGTGGGAGAGAAATCATGTGAGAGAAAGATAAAGCTCTTTCCAGAGAACCTCAGGAATACACATCACTTTTTTTGAGGATGCAGCCTGTCACTGCACATCACCCAGACAGCTAGGAAACAAGCACAATAGGCAATTAGAAGCTCCCATGGAAGCACAGGAAACAGTGTCCATATAATTGGGTAAGGGAGGGAGGAAGGGGGAGGGAGGAGGTGAGATGGGGATTTGAAGGGTCTGATCCCGGCAGTAGAAAAATCACAATCACCTTTATTTACTCAATGAAAACACTGCATAGTTGAGGAAAGTGTCTTTGTGCTGTCGGTGCTTATAAACACAATTACACAACAGTCACACACTCGGCTCTGATGCTTCAAATTGTGCAGAAGATGAAGAAACCAATTGCTCTCTTTTTAGCCTGAAGTGGTACCAGGTGGTTGATGTTTTGTGATGTAAAAGACGACAGGAGCGGTGAAAACTGCCACAGAAGTGTGCTGGCTTTCATCTCAGCACCCGTCCCATTTGGAGTCTTTGCTTCCTTCAACGGCTGACCTCATTTTCCAGGAATGTAAGTGCTCTGTGTTTTTTTAGCATTTATTCTCATTCATACTCAAGGAAATGAGCGAGGAAAGGCAACCGTAGACGTCGTTTTCCTGTACCCATCAGCGATCCAGGTTGAAGGCTGGAGAAGGCCTTCCCCCACGAACTTTAAGTATATTTATTCAAACAAATGCTCAGATGTCAGGCAGATAGAAACTGGTTTTAGGGAATAGTGTAGATGTGGGTAAAGAACAATTAAAGGATAACTCCAGCTCATTACAGGTCGGATCTTAAAGGAATAATAAAATAAGATAAATTTCATGTTGGACTGGACTGGAAATGGGAGGAAATGAAAAAATGACCCTACTTCTCACATGATTTATTACCTCAGTAAACACTTTCCTAATGAGATCATGGTCTCAGACGCTAGTTACAAGTCTTCTTAGATACAGCGTCATGTTCATTTTGTGAATCATGGTCCCTATTTAGAGGAAAATAGACAATAAAGCAGGATATGCTTTAGGGCGTGGTTACCTTGTGACTGACGAGACACTGCACAAGGATGCACCTTAGCAACCAAGTTACTTAACTCCACTCTCTCTCGTCCAAATATGGTTACTTCTGGCTCCTAAAAAACATGGTGGTTACGTCCACTTCTTTTATACAGTCACTTGTCCAAAGGTAACAAAATCTCCCTCCTCTTAAATTCACTAATGAACAAGTTATATCTTGTCTGTCAGACTTTTAGCAATGCTGAAATGTCCCCATATCTCAGCAATCAATTAGGTGCATATAAGATTATTATAACTAATCATCAGGGCAACATACTAACGTAAATTCACTGAAGGCCCTCTCAAGTTGGAACAACAACTGTGAAAAGTTTGGTATTCTTCAACTTGCCAAGTTGACGTCATGACAAAGAAACATGGCGGACCGAAGTAAATGTTTTTTATTAATTCACGTAATGCTCGGTTTTGTTGGTCAAAGGACAAAGGGTTTTTGTACTGATTGTAAAAGCCTCCTGAGGCGATTTGGGATTTTGGGCTATATCAATAAAATTGACTTGCCCTGATTGTGCATGAATGAAAAAAATTAATAACACGAACACCAATTATTACGGTGGTTATAAAACTGAATCATGATGCAGCATCAAAAAACAAACAAAGGGTGCTTTCATTACCCCTCTCTTCTTAGTTTCGCCCAACGATATTCTTCCTCACTGCAGTCATTTTCAGTAGTCAGCACAGAAATACCAACAGTTTAAAAGAAAACAACACTTGAAACATGATGACCGCTGCTCCAATTACACTGATTATAGATCGGTTGTGACATCAGGGTGTCTGAATGTGAGAGACAGAAATAACACCAATAGACAATTAAAATTAGTTTATCACAGAATCAGAGCAGATGTGAGGGAGCAATTAAAATGCTGTATAAATGCTGTGAACAAAATATATTGCTTGTTCTTGAGAGGCTATACGTCAGTCTTTTTGAGCATCTGCTGATATATTAATAACTGCAATTGTGCAGCTGTATAGGACAAATAAATAGAACAAGACAAGAAATACAAGAGATGAAATGCCAGAGAGAAGTTTCATGGGTGATAATGAAAAAGAAAACATGGTTGGTGTTTCAGGATCCACTGATTCAGGGAACAAACACACTAATATTTATTTTAGGAATAAATGTAGGTGCTGTTATTTCTGTGTTCTCTATCCACTCTATTGGCATTATGTAATAAACATTTTCCTTTTGCTGTCCCATCAGATCAGCTGATCAATCATTTAATAGATTCTGAAAGTAGGGCTGTTGCCGTCCGGTAAAAACGTCTGCATACACGTGCGGTTCGTTGCTCCAAGCTCCTCGTCTCCTCCAAGATGCATGTAAGAGATTGGAACATCCTAGATGATAGCGAACTTTGATCAATATCAGTGTGACGGCTGGCGGATGGAGCAGCAAGGAGGGGAAAGTACCCTAAAAGTGACCACAGAGGTCCTGAAGCTGTTATAGGTCAGACTGCAACTTGATCTCACAAATAATTAAGCTAAACTAAGCTAATGTCACACGCAGCACGCAGAGGTATAAAACAAGGCAGACGCTAGCATGACCCATTATATACACCACTTTTCCTTTGAATTCAAACTTTTAAACTGTCCCCCTGAAGAATTTTCTAATCTGTTGTGAATTTCTAATTGTGTGAGTCAATGCGTGTAAAAGTAAAAACCTGCTCAGTCAACATAACAGAGGTTAAATTCCCCGGTAGCTGTTACTCCCTGTCAGATGTGGTGTTGCAGGGTTATTGATCAAGAGAAACGAGGACTGAAGGTTACATCCTGCCTGTGTGTGTTTATTTAGCCTACAGTGAGGAGGAGAGCATGTCCTCCGAATGCCAATTAAGCCGGTGATGGTCAGATCATTGTCACGCCGCGCTGATGACTGGCAGGCCTGACAAGCTGGCTGAGCTGCGCATGTGGTTGCTTTAATTAATTGCCAGCGGCTTGGCTACACGTGGGCGGACGGAGCGAATATGGATGTCGACGGAGAACAGCATTCACGCTTCGGATAATTCTTTGTGAAACAAAGGGTGAGAAATTGAGGCAGATTAAAGCTTCGCTGCTCTCCGACAGAATGAAGTGGTTTTTTTTGGTGTTGTTCCATGCGATTGATCTCAGATGCACAATTCACTGGTTTCTGCAGAGAACTTTGTCCGTGTGTGACGAACAACGAAATTTACAGCATTTATCTGAGGGTAAGCTAAAGGTTAGCTTTACTCTCCCTGGAAAAGTGTCTCCTGAACAAACACACACCACTGTATTTGAACCACTGCAGCTCGGCGTGTCCCGTGGGCTGAACCAGATTTAGGCACCAAAAGTCAACATTAGCATTTCAGAGGCCATTTCTATTTTCATTAACTCAATCTTAACTCAAGATTTCCCAAACTCCCCAGGAGCCTGGAGCAGTATCAGGCATTTATGGGCTCCAGGGGAGGGGTTGCCATTTCAGAGCCTTGATGCATCACAAATTTAAATTCATTATCCTCCATAATTAAAGCAAATATATCAAAGACTGCTTACACTGCAGGGATACTGTCAGTGAACTCCAGAGGGACCGAGGCTCAGGCTTGCAGCCCAGGTGGCTTCTAAGATATTCAAACACACACACACACACACACACACACACACACACATTTACATATATGTATATATATATATATATAGCATTGTGTGTTCAGGGTTCCTTTTAATAATTTAACTCAAAACTGTGAGACATCAAAATCGTCTTCCTGCAAAATGTAATTGCCACTACTTTTAATTATACTCTGGTCACCACATTTAATTATAGTGTTCAGTCTGATGGCAGTGAAATAATTTTTGCAGAAAATCAGGGCTCCTTCGCAGACAGATGATTGTTATAATACTCCTGTAGTACTCTCAGAGGAACAATAAGCATGGATCTGTGCTACCAATACTGACTTTATTTTATTATCTCCATTGAGGAATTGGGAATAAAGCAATGTTCTACTCTTATCTGGTCTATTGTATTAAATAACATCTTTTCATTTTACTAGCAGAGTACTTTATGTTTTAAAGCCAAGGGTTGTTACACCTCAAGACTAAAATACATGAATCCCTTGTCTGTGGTTGAGTGACAATCAGTCCAAATAAGGCAAATCTGTGCCTGGCTTGACTTGTCACATGGAAACACTTTCACATTTCTTTGTGGCTGCCTTTGCAGCCACACACACAAAAAATAACCATCTTAAAAGGTCATTATAGACTTTTAGATCCCCATTTTAGCCATCAAGGTGGTGCTCAATGGCACTGGTATATACATTCCTCTGATTTTCCTTTGAGGACGTTTGAGTTTGAATTTTATCAGTGTTGGCCATGACTGCTCAATTTAACCACTTAAGGCTGCAGTCGGTAACAATTTAACATACAATGCAAAACCTTCTGCGTCTCTCTCCGCTGCTCGTATCATTCTGCTAAGCCCCGCCCACTAAATCCAGAAGCTGGAGCTGGTTGCCCTGCGAAACCTCATCCCAGGTAAGGCTCACTCTCCATGGTGAGTGTCGCAAAGACCCCAGTCCCTGTTGCCGCTACTTCTCAAAGGCGTCCTTCCAACGCTTTAATAGTGGCTGTGAGGCTAGATATTCTCCACTGTTTGTCATCATGCTTCTTTGTCACTCGCTGAAGATATTCACTGCAGGTAATACTATGGATAAATACCTCACAAAGCCCCTCTTCAAAAAATAGAACTATCCCCTTTAAACGTGTCAAATGGAAATAGGTGTGCTTACCTCAGTCTACAGGAAGAGTATTTCGCTTGTTTTTTTTAAAGAGAAAAGGCTTTAAATGTGCACATTCTGCAGTATGTTGAGCAAAATGTTCTTGTTGTTTTGTTTCAAATGTTCCAAAAATCAAATGTGCCTTGTGCATAATCTTGTAGTTTCATAAATTTTACATTCTTGGTTGCAGCTGGAGTTGGAATTGGAGCACCTTGCTTCCTGAGATTGAACATCAGTGAGTTTGTTCTGCATGGATTATTTGACGACAGCTACAATGTGTTAACATACAAAAGCTTTCTAAACCTTGTTTAATGAATTAACCATTAAAAGTGTATTTAATGACCTCATTAACCGTTATTCTTCACATCACAATGACACAAGCCTCCTAATGTGGATGAATGATATTAAAACAGGCAGGAAGTAAAAGCAGTCCACTCTGTAAGGGTTAGAGCTGGTGAAACTTGGGCTTCGTATGTAGATGGGGTCATGGAAGACTTGTAAGATTAAAATATATATCTGTTTGATATGTCTCTAAAGATTCTCAATCATCCAGTCACACAAGGAAGGTTTAAATCAAGGGCAAGTGGACTTGGTTGAAGATACTTGAAGAGGTTAAATCATCCAAGAGGCTTCTTCAGAGGCCGTCTGAAGAAGAAACGTCTTCAAGTATCTTCAACCAAGTCCACTTGCCCTTGATTTAAACCTTCCTTGGATCTGTTTGATATGTTTTCTATTAAAATGCATTAAATGTGAAATATATCACCATTCTCAATATTCTGACTGAAGCTCCTCTTATGCTTTTAAAAATAGAAGAAACACTCACATTTAAAGCTCTCTGTGCTGTAAGTCCGCAGCCCCGCCTCTTTTCACAGGGGCCTTATGTTGGCTTGGCCTTTCAAAGGTGGATGTTGAATTGAAAGGAGCGTTGGTTATGGTGAGGGTAACAGATATTGCTCTTTGCCCCCTTATAAGGGCAGGGGCAGACTTGAGGAAAGTGAAGTGGAGTTTTTATATGATAC
>NW_024041354.1:0-15700 GCF_014851395.1 Micropterus salmoides
AAAACTTTGGATAAATAAGGACTTTTATTTTGCATGTGGACTCATTTATGTTTAAATGAACTGTATCTTTTTTTAAATAAGCAACAAATAAACAGAAATATGGAGATTAGAAGTATTAATTAGCCTATATTTAAGGTTTATGCTAATCTGTGGTACTACACAATAGCATGCTGACAGCTGCAGGACCAGTTATAATACATAATGATTTGTCAGAGCCCAGGCAATTATTGGTTGTGAGGTTTTAACGAGTTTGTTAAGGGCCAAGCAAGACCAAAGCAAGCATTTCAAACACTGGTGGTGTATGTATGGTCGGTCCCCCTGCAGCCCAAAAAATGTGAGTTAACTGTACTTTGGTTGAATAATTACTTCAAAATCTCATGAGTTGAGAAAATTAGTCAAGTTAACTTGACAGTTCACACAATTTGATTTACATTTTCTCAGTTGTTCATTTGACACATTGTCCTAAAGGCCTGTACTACGAAGCAGGATTTGTTAGGGACATTACGTTTAACGCAGGGTTTTGAACCCTACAATGGTGGATCACTTCTTGTAACGCTATGGTAACGCCATACCTGCCCCAGATATTAACGCTTTCTGATCAATCAGTTCTCTTGGAAAATGACATCACCGTCATCATTTGCTCCCAAGTTTGTTTCATACATCCTGTTACAGCCGATAAAATAAAATTTATTTTTATGTTTCTTTTCATGTAAGGCTAAATATTCTGAGCATGTATGTTGATATTCAAGTTTAACAAGAAGTTGTTTATTATAAATTTAGGTTGCATTTCTTTTTTTATTATATTATAGAGACTGGTCACGTACCGCCCACTTTTTGGCTATTTAGTAATGTGGGTGTGTTTTATTAATATTGGGAACTCAAGCCGTGGTTGAGCCACAGTCTTTTCCACCACTATTTTAGCACTTTTTATGTCATGAATGGGGTTTTCATGTTCAGAACATTTTTGAGTGTATTAAATAAATGAATCAGAATTTGAATTTGAATTTGAAGTTGAATGACCACTTACTCAGTGCCCATGGCATTTACTGTTGAAACGCCAACACACAGCCGAGCTGAAAGAATAAGGCAACAATTGTCAAATGAGGGGCAAGAACATGTCTAAGCAAGACATTAATAATATGTAATTATAGTCAGATCGACTTGTGCCCTGATGGAATGGGTGGTGATGGTGCAATGGATAAGACACATGCCTTTGATGTGAGAGTCCTGGGTTCAGTTCCCCACCTGGGTTCAATTCTCCACTGTGACCTATCTACCAATGTGTCCCTGAAAAAGACACTTTAACCCCTAGTTGCTTTAGAAGTGTGCGACCTCTGACATGTATAGCAATTGTAAGACGCTTTGGATAAATGTAATTATTATGATTATTTTTTTAATGATGGGGCAGTGATCTTAAAAGCCTGTTAACTTGTTTGCAATTGATCATATGCTGCAAACACCGCCCCTTTCATGTGAACGCGTCATAGCTGGATAACCTACCGAGCTGAGAACTAGGGTTGTTTGACTTAACATATGTTAAAGACATGCAGCGAGTTTCCATCATGTATTTTTCTTAACTACAAAATCTCAAAGGGATCAGAGGGATCACTGTAGAGTTTTAAACAAAGCATGCTGGGTGGGTCTAATTGATCACATTTCTTTAGAAATTTAATTTGATTAGGTAAGTGTGCTTTCAGCAGTCCATTCATTCAACTCATCATTTCAAGTCAAAAACCTTTTGTTTTGTTCTGAAATGAAGAATTTCAGAAGCCTTTTTGAAATTCTCTTTAAACCCTGGCAGCAATGGATAAATAAATGTGCTGACACAAAAATTAAATCAAATCGGCAACTGTGTCTGTTGCAGAATTGATTGAAAAGGAGGAATCATGTCTCCTATTTTATTTAATGTTTATGTTTATGTGTTCTGACCGTGTGAAGTGCTCTATATAATTTTTTACTCCCTTTTTCTGTGATAATGGGATAATTATCTTGTGATCTTGAGATAACAACGGTTGTTTTCCCGAGATAACTGGATATTTTTCTTTTGATATCGAGATAACGAATGTTGTTTTCCTGTGATAACGGGATAATTTTCTTTTGATCTCGAAATAACGAATGTTGTTTTCCTGTGATAACAGGATAATTTTCTTTTGATCTCGAAATAACGAATGTTGTTTTCCTGTGATAACAGGATAATTTTCTTGTGATCTTGAGATAACAAATGTTGTTTTCCTGTGATAACGGGATAATTTTCTTTTGATCTCGAAATAATGAATGTTGTTTTCATGTGATAACGGGATAATTTTCTTTTGATCTCGAAATAACGAATGTTGTTTTCCTGTGATAACGGGATAATTTTCTTTTGATCTCGAAATAACGAATGTTGTTTTCCTGTGATAACAGGATAATTTTCTTTTGATCTCGAAATAACGAATGTTGTTTTCCTGTGATAACGGGATAATTTTCTTTTGATCTCGAAATAACGAATGTTGTTTTCCTGTGATAACGGGATAATTTTCTTTTGATCTCAAAATAACGAATGTTGTTTTCCTGTGATAACGGGATAATTTTCTTTTGATCTCGAAATAACGAATGTTGTTTTCATGTGATAACAGGATAATTTTCTTGTGATCTTGAGATAACGAATGTTGTTTTCCTGTGATAACGGGATAATTTTCTCGTGATCTTGAGACCATAGCTGATTACAAGGGTCGGCAGCAGTCAGCAGGTGCATTTAGGAGAATTTCAAAAAATATGTTTCAGTGTCACTGGTTAGCTCAGTTGGTAGAGCGCAGGACTTGTAATCCAACGTTTGTGTGTTTGACCTGCTCTCAGTGACTTTTCTTTTCTTCTTTTGTGTGTTTTTATTATCCTCTTCAACAAAGTTGTTACGAAGAGATTCAGGGGAATCCAATCACACATTTCCCGACGGATATTTCAAAGGTTCTTGAAATAGCTGTCTGGAAATGTGTAACATTAAATGGATTCCCCTGAATGAGTAGCGCAGGAATTTCCTCAGCCTAGAAATGATGGGTGAATAAAAAGTCCATAGGTTGATGGATGTGGACCAATCGCGGGGATGCACACAGTCCAGCATGTGCTTTATTGTGAGCTTATGAAACAGTGTCTTCATAAGAACTTTGTTGAAGAGGATTAAGAAAAAGATAAAATTTCAGCCTTCTATGAGTATCAAACACGCTACCCTTAGACTATGAGTGCTGTGCTCTAGCAACTGAGCTAACCAGTAACTCAGTAACCTTACTGAAATTACCATTAAGATACCTGCCAGCCCCTGCATTAAACAGACCGTGGTGTTGAACTACTGTTTTATTATCTCAAGATCATGAGAAAATTTTAGTTATCACATGAAAACAACATTCGTTACCACGAGATCTCGAGAAAATGATCACAGGAAAACGGAGTAAAAAAAAAAACAATTAATAAATAAATATTTAAATAATGTTTAATTTCAGGTCAAGTTTATAAAGTTAGATGAACACAGGTTACAATGCAATAACACTGTCATGCATCCTAAAGAAAACTGAGACTATAGGCCAACTACACAAACACAGATATTATAAAACAATACATACATCTATATAAGAAAACTTACACTATACTTTACAGAAAACTTTCTCCCCTTCATTCCACTACCCTCATGCATTAACACTGAACACAAAGCCTGCACTCCTTGTTTCCCACCCACATGGTGCCAGACACACCTGGCAAAGATCTGCACTCAACTGAGTACACTCTTCCAGTTTTTATTGCGGTTTTGATCGTTAAACTACACTCACTGTTAGTAATACTGGCAATCACCATTTGGAGCTGTCGTTTCCATGGGAATCTTTCCCATTGCTTCTATCAATTCTACATGACACGAACACAGCATATTAACAAGTCTAATTTTCATACTGAATGAGTTGTCTAGCAGATGTAATATAGGCAGTCGGGTAAGTGAGGGTAAAATAGCTTGAAAATTAGTGTCTATTTAGCTTGAATGGCGGACTGGAGTTGACATGAGGACTCTGTGTTTGTTTGCTTTCAGACATTATTAAGCACCACGTCAGACACATCAGAGCTTTAAGATTCCCAGTTGTACAGTAATTACCACTTGAGGTTGATGGGACCAGTTTTAACATTTCAGAAAATGGATATAATAGTAACATGACATGAATGTGGCAGAGAAATGGAGATGAGCAAAGAGATGGAAGTTATAGCTCTCTGACAAAAATGTAAAGTTGCCAAAATGCAGAATATATGATGTTTGAATCACAAAATGTTCTGACCTCCACTCTGGTTTTGAATGTGTTTCTGGATTCAGTCATGTGAGACGAAGAGTGGACAATCAGTGACGGAGCATGTGGCGGTTTTGAAAGGCAGCCGACTCAATGGAACACACTCCAAGAGGTCCATCATGGTTCCAGCAGCATCCAAGGCTGGCTCAGCAAACTCCCAGTAACGCTTGTGACAAACAGCCTTTGAGCTCATAGCTGCAGACTCGCATTAGAAACCAGTGAAAATAGAGGAAGCTCAGGAAGTAAACTGTAAATGTAATTAACCTGAAATGATTGTAAAATACAAGATATCAGTGCCCTGGGAATAGATGTTTGCCTTTATGTCAGTCTATACTAATAATTTCCACTGCAATTTGTTACATATTTGTGATTTGAACCTGAAGCTGCTACTCAGAAAGAGTCCTTTTTAACCTTTTGCTGCTGTGGTGTGTGGTTTTTCTGGTAGCAGGGTTGGTACATGGTTAACTGAGCAGGATTATGATACTGTTTGTGCTGAATCACTTCACCTCTCCCATGTTCTAGTTTTTAAAACATGTCCTACTTTTTGTTCTTATTTCTTTATTTGTCACATCAGGAACATTTGTTGCATCTGGTGCCATGGATCTGAGACTATTGGCAACTTTGGACTTTCTTGTTAGCTTCTTCGTAACACTTATGTCATCCAGTCACATACAGTGTGAGATATATGACTTAAAATATTAAAGTGGTCATATTATGCTTTTTGCCTTTTCCCCTCGCCTTTATTATGTTACATGTATGTATTTTTAGTGCATTTAATAGGTTAACAGAGTGAAAAAGTCAAAATTCCATCCCAAAGGGAGATACTCACAGAAAACTCTGCTCCTGAACTGCCTGAAAACAGCTGGATTGTAGTCCAGTCTTTACTTTTGTAAACTATATGCGTTACTTTGTAACACACATCATTATGCTCACCTAGAGGCTAGTGTGGCACACGCTCAAAAACATTTGTGGAGAAACTCACTGAGGTGCAGCACACACAGTGACATCCAAAAATATGTTGTTTTTTAACAATAAACAATGTAAGCCAATTCTGGTAAAATCCCTAAATTAAATTATGAACCTGAAAATGAGCATAATGACACTTTTAGTCCAATAAATCAGCAGTTTAATGTTACAGTGCAGGTTTGGAGATATCCTTATTACCCTTATAAAAATTAAAGTATGCAAATTCATTTAATGTTCCTTCATTCTGTTGTCTAACAGTTGTCCAATACAATCCATCCATACATCATCAAGTGCTTATCCTACAGGGTCGCAGGGGGGCTGGAGCCAACCCCAGCTTACATCGGGCGAAAGGCGGGGTACACCCTGGACAGGTCGCCAGTCCATCGCAGGGCCACACATAGACAAACAACTAGTCACACTCACACCTAAGAACAATTTTAGAAACACCAATTAACCTAGCCTGCATGTCTTTGGACAGTGGGAGGAAGCTGGAGCACCCGGAGAGAACCCACGCAGACACGGGGAGAACATGCAAACTCCACACAGAAAGGCCGGGCCAACCGGGGTTTGACCTTCTTGCTGTGAGGCGACAGTGCTAACCACAGCACCACCGCGCCGCCCCAATACAATCCTTACCTTTTAAAATTAATAATTTTGAAAGATTAAATGAACCATTTTGAAACTGGATTCAAATATTTTTCACCTTTCAATGCTGAAAGATGTTATGTATAGTCCTTTGATCTGATTCAAGATCATATTTCATTTTTCCCCCAAATATGGAGGAAACAACACTAGAAAATATAGGTCATAATGATAACAACAATAATAATAACATTGTATAATATTATTTGTATTTATAGTTTTCACACATTTCACAAAATCATATTTCCATCATTACTCTTCAGTCTGACACACGCAATTCAGACCACACACATTAGTAGTTTCCATGGCAACAGGGTGACAACTTTCTATCTCTTGTAGCTCAGTTCAAGAGCCTAAGATCACTTCAGCTGCATGACTTATTCAGGTGACACTGTGGCATTGAGCGGAGTGGACTGTTTCACTTTATTCACCTCGCCTCACTGTATCCTAATTTATCATTCAGCAGAACTTCAACAAGATGGCACTTATTGTGCAGCACTCGAGGTTTTGCTGTACCTTCTTACTTCAGACGGCTCTTACAAAAAGCAAAAGTAAGTATATGACAGGTGAAAGGGCATTTTGCATGTGGAAAAGTCAAAACTGCTCAGGTGTCCTTTGGATTACTGTCCCTAATGTCTATATGTCTACAGTATCTACATGAGGCAGAGGAACCCCTGCCAAGATCAAAAGATGCATCTGTGAGTTTCTGCTATATCAGAAGTTCACAGATGCAAAAGTCTCCACCAGCTTGCTGTGAATCAGAGATCACATCATCCTAAGTGTGCCTTTATTCATATTTTAGACTCGACACGGTTAAAACATTTTTGAAGTGTGCACGTCACACTTTCACAACAGTTCGACCTTGTTGCCAAAAGTCAGCTGTGCACCTTTTCTGCAGGATAAGCACCTTCATGTAGGATTTATGCCTCATGTAGACATGGAAAATGAATTGCCTTCTCTTGTCCCCTGTCTTGTCAACACCAGAACATCTATTTTTCATGTTGATGCCTTTACAATATGCACAAACATCAATCAACGATCATCTTCAAAAAAAGCAACTGTGGAAAAGGAAAGTCTGCACACAAGATTAGATGTTTTTTCCAAAAGAAAACAGATATCGAACAACACAGCAGAGTAAGACTCAAAAATTAAGAGGATGTTGCTGGAAATGAACACCAGAGGGCAGAACAGCATGCTTTTCCCCCCCGTCCACCTCACTACTGGGCTGATGCACAGAAGTGGTGAGATATGTGTGGTTAAGAGAAAATTGCCAATGAGTTTGAACTAATAAAGTGCTAAACAGGCTTTGCAGAGACAATATGAAGATTTGACAAAGTCGACAACCTTCTTATCCCGATATAAATTAAAAAGGAAACTGCATTCACTGCATTCATTAGAAAGAAATTAAAAAAATAAACATGCACACTTTGCACGCACAAAGCCGTCCGTAAATAAAATATTTACTTAACTTTTGTTCTGCTACCATCTTTAAATATACAGTGTTGCTTACTGTAGGCTCACAAAGCATGTTTTGATTGAGTGAATTTCTGTGTAGGGGGAGGGTAGTCAACTCCACTGGGTAATACAGTATTCATTACCCTCAGTGCAGCACTCCATGGATGTGCTCTGTGTCTGCCTGTTGAACCTTGGGTTCACATGTGTAATCTAAAATTTAATGTAATGTCTTAAGTTAGGTCACTGAAGTAAATATGCCAGTATTAAAAAACAAAAAACACACATTCCTCAACAGATCAAAGATACTGTAGCTAAAAGTTTAGATTTACAGTTCCAAAAATATAGATAAAAGATAAAACATATAAGAGTAGATTAACTATGTATGTATGTATGTATGTATGTATGTATATATATATATATATTTATTAAGAGGACAGTTCTGCCCTCCAAAGCTAAAACCCTGTTCAGTTAAGACCAAAATCTATTTTACCATAGAAAAATGATTACACCATGAAAACAGCAGAAAGAAAAAAAAAAATCTAACTGCAGTTACCGATGCTCCAACATCTTAATAATTGAGTTTATTACATAATGGAAGAAAACATATATATATTCTGAAAGATCACTATCCTAGCTTAACAAAGTTGCAGTGCCAATTCTGCCGCCTGAATTGTCATCATCATGTTGCCAAGCTACATTTGGACCACATATTTAAATGTATAGACTAATTTAATAAATTAGTTCAAATTGACAAGAAGAATTGACAATGGCTTATATAATGACATAGGCACACACCCACACACATGGGCAGGCAGGCAGGGTAATTAACAACAGGTAAAACACATAGGATAATCAGGCAGACAGGAATCAAAACTAAACACAATCCACTTTCACACAGAGATCCCACAATAAACGCGAAAAGAATGTCCGCCATTACGCCCCATTCGCTCATTCATACTGAACGAAAGATTGCTGCATAATCCCGCAACTGTATGTTCTGTCAAATAACAATTAAAACAAAAAACACTGACTTGTAATGCCACTCCTGTGGCTTTTCACACAGACATCGTTCCAGCTCTGTTACTATCAACATTCCTGGCACAGAGGCGGATCAAATAATACAGCGCAGCGAGCTGGCATATTGACGTAACAATCCCAGAAAATAGGGCAGTGTGAAAGCACCTACTGACAACAGAAACAGCAAACTACAAACTGAAACAAGAAACAGGCAGACACATGTGCCAACAGACAGAAAACTATTTCAAAATAACCAGGAACAGGACAAGCAAACTGAACAAAAACCATTGAAACACAGAATAAACAGACCATTTCAAAATAAGACAGAAAAATAAATCTGAAAACACAGAACTGAACAGGTCAAACCGTGACAAGCTATCTTATCTTGCCACATTTACAATTTCCTGTCATTGAAAAATCTCTTTTAATGGTGAGTTTGTTGATAACTAGCCTAGCTTTAGCAGAGAAGCAAGAGGCGTCTCTGAAACCTTTAGCTCTAGTGAAATATAGTTTACAATTTATGTATGATTTTTACATAAAGTTTACAATTTATGGCTGAGAACCTCTTTCTCAACTTCACTGGAGCTAATTACTGCTCTCTGCCTTACTACATAGTTTGATGTGAAGCGCCCATAGTTTCTCTTGGTCAGATTCAACAAATCAGTGTGGGCTCAAATATGGGGGAAGTAGACCATTTTTCTTTATCACAACCCTACTTTGTGATTTGAACTGATAAGACAGTGTATTTGTACATTCTTGACCACATAACTCTTCTCTTATAACAAAGCCACGAATGGCTTCTCAGCTAAGGCAACTTTGTGTGTGTTTGGAGCGGTTCGAAGGAGATGGAGGGATTTGAGAAGAGCGAAAGAAAAAGACAAGATAGATGAAGAGACAAGGAAGGAGTGAAGAGGAGGAAGTAGAGGAAGGGGTGGCTGGTGCCTATAGGGATTAATGCTGTGTGAAGGTGACCTGGGATTACTTTGGTCCTATTCCACAATCTCATCCCGGTATCTGAAACTCATCGCCCAGCGGAATGAGCTCAGCTGTCCACATCCCTAAGTAAGTCTTCGGCTGAACCCCCAATCTGCCCAGAGCAAGAATGTAAGCTGGGATAGAGGATATTCTCTCTTTTTCTGACAGACAATGCCACTGAATGTTATTTGCAGTAGATTTGGATGATGACATTTGCTCAGAAGAAGCCGGAGAAGATTCCCCACACATATGATGGCTTTTACTGTAGCTTCCGCTAGCTGGTGTTGAAAATCCATGCAGTGCTCAAAACATATTAGAGAATGAGCATAGACAAAAACCCATAGATGAAGGTGATGTCTGGTCTGTTTCTTCTGGTTATTTTACTTATAATTTCAGCCCATTCTCAGATGTAACAGTATTTGACACACATGGTAGCCTTCAGCATCCATATGAGACACCCTTAGCTTTAAAGTAGCTAGTAGTAATGTAAACCTTCTTGAGTTATTTAAAGTTTTACGTTAACAACGTTACATACTTGAGTTATGTCATGTAATGTACTTGATTTAACACAAACCTAACCAAATAGTTTTGGTGCCTAAACCTAACCAAACTGCAACAATTTCACAACATCTTAAAAAGGCATTTCATACAGACACTGAAGGGTAGCGTGTGCATCAAATACCAGCACTTTATCAAGCATCAATACTTGACGCCTTGGGGTGAGAACGTGTTTATTATTTTGTGCATTCAACAAGTTTTGATTGAATTGAATTTGATTTATATACACAAAACACTACTTTGCAGTTGCAGCAGAATCCATTTGAGGCATTTTCATTATGTAAAAAGTCTGTTTTCCATTTTGGCAGAGGGTACCTCTTTCCCCTGGAAATATTTATATATGCATAGGCCCACATTCACAACTAGCAGGTAGCAGTGGCTCACAGACTGTGTAAGGCTAATGAAATGTGAGAACACACACAATTCGGTGTCATTCATATATCGAACCCAGTTAATATAAATTTCTGAAATAGACACAAGCTCCAAAGAAAGCCTCATTTGAGAAATTTAAAAAGATATTGTAATTTTTGGTGGCACATGTTTTTGTTTGTGTTTTCCATATAAACATGTTTGTTTTCTTAGGCATAACAATTTCAGATAATTGGCCTCTAATCAATACAATGCTGTCTTTTCCTGCGTATTAACAATGAATGACAATCACTGGAAGCAACAAACCACCTGAAGTTCTTATATATATATTTTTATTTTACCTTTATTTTACCAGGAAGTCCCATTGAGATCAAAACCTTTACAAGAGAGACCTGGCCATGTAGCAGCTTCTATAAACACAACGTATTAAAATGCTACACATACAGTCCCCTCCAAAAGTATTGGAACAGTAAGGCAAATTCCTTTGTTTTTGTTGTCACTGAGGACATTAGGGTTTAAGATCAAAAGATGAGATGAAAGTTCAGAATTTCAGCTCTCATTTCCTGGTATTCACATCTAGATGTGTTACTCAGGGCATACCACCCTTTGTTTGAACCCACCCAGTTTTCAAGTGAGCAAAACTATTGAACATGTGACTGACAGATGTTTCTTGTTGCCCAGGTGTTGCCTTTTAGGTTGATTGTCCAAACATTAAATAACTCTGCATGACTAGTCTAAGTTTCCCTCCTTGGTTCAAACCTGTAAAGACTGCATTTCCTGTTAAAGAGGATAAACCAACATGAAGACCAGAGAGTTGTCTCTGGGAGAAAAGCAAGCTATTGTCAAGATGAGAAAAGAAGGAAAATCGACCAGAGCCATTGGACAACATTGGGCATAGCAAGCACAACAATTTGGAAATATCCTGGAAAAGACAGAAACTACTGGTGTACTGAGCAACAGACGTCAAACAACAGGTCGGCCAAGGAAAACAACAGTAGTTGATGACAGAAATAACGTGAGAGCTGTGAAGAAAACCCCCAGATCATCAGTAAGTGACATCACCAACGACCTCCACAGTGCAGGGTGAAGGTATTACAATCCACTGTTGGAAGAAGACGCAGAGAGCAGAAATAGAGGCAAACAAACCACTCATGAGGAAGGAAGGATCGGAAGGCCAGACTGAAATTTGCAAAGTACAGAGGAGTGAAGCATGGTGAAGGTAATGTCATGGCTTGGGCGTGCATGGCTGCTTCTGGAACTGTCTCATTAATATTTATTGATGATGTAAGTGATGATGGTAGTAGCAGAATGAATTCAGAAGTGTACAGAAACATTTTGTCTGCCAATTTACAGAGGAATGCATTGAAACTCCTTAACCCAATAGAGCATGCATTTCTGTTGGGGATCAAATGGTATGAAGGTGGTTTATTTAGGAGAAACAGGGGGAGGGGAAGAGGTGAGGGCGGTCGCCGGGAACGTGGGCACGGAGGACCGAGGAGCTGGCGAGGCGGAGGAGGAGAGGCGAGGGAGCCGTGGGAGGCAGGGGACCGAGGAAGGGAATGGTGTGGCGGCAGGTGGACTGGCAAGGATCGGGGGGGGGGGGGAGCGCCGTGGAGGAAGCCCGAGATGAGAGGACCGGTGGGCGAACCCAGTTGACTGGACGGAGGACGAGGGTGAGTGATCCTGGGAAGGGAAACAGACAGACAGGGTTAGACACAGGGGAAAAACCAAGAGCTGGAAAATTGAGATTTCTACTGGAGTTTTCAGGCGCTTGAGTGAAGTTGTGGCACCAGGTTAGGAGCAACGACAATCAAGCAGAGATTGTGTGGAGAACTGGGGTTGATATACAGGCAGAGATGAGGTTGATTGCTGGCAGGTGTGGCAGGCAGAGGGGGAGGCTGACGAGGTGCAGGTTTGGGTCGTCAGCTGGGCTCAGGAGCGGAGAGAGAGAGAGAGAGAGAGAGAGAGAGAGAGAGAGAGAGAGAGAGAGAGATACCACATGCCTCCTTCACCACATTGTGTACGACGCTCTTAAGTGTATCAATTGATATACGCATTTCTAATTTAAGATCTTTTTGCAAATTATTCTATACCTGCTCCAGGGTGTATAATATTAAAATGCAGTTTTCCCCAGATTTGTCAAAACCCGGGGTACAACCACTTGGAGGAGCATAGCTGGTAATTACCAGAGAGCTGTTTAGCAGCAGCAGGGGACTATTTTCAGTAAATAACCTCTGATAAACCCACTATATACAGCAAAACATTATCATACGTCTGCTTGTCACTTCCTTGTTTATAGCAACAGACATGACAACCTACTCCAAAGGAACGCAGGATACACGTGGCAGCCATCTTGGTTACGCAAACACGTAGTTAAAAGCGAGTATATCAGGGGCTTTATAGTGGAGTTTTTCTGTCCCCAGTCGCCGAAAAGATTCATTCAGCTTAAGCAATAACTAGCTAGTATTTCGTGGTTATGCTGTAGCTGTAGGCCTACAGATGAATTTCTCTTCCTATTTATTGAATTTCAAAATCAATTTTCATTCCAAATATATAGTGTGGCATGTATCATCACCTGTTACCACATCAGAAAACAGAATTTTAGAAATGCTAAGTGAGTCACTGAGGCTGTCATAGAAAAAATCCATCTACATTTTGTCATCTTCCTACTGTTATTGTCCTATGAACTCCATGTATCTCCAAAATGTCAACCTTTTCAGAGACAGAGATTTTAGACGTTTTTAACATTGTGGAAAGAACTAAAGAAGAAGAATTAAAAAACTTAAAAAACTAGGACAGTGACGCTACATTTCATTCTTATAAGCTGTGACTAAAGAATTATTCAGATTGTAAAGTGGTTTCCTTATTATTGTTCCAAGGTCATTACAAGACCATATTATTTAACATAAAAACCAAAGTGTTTTTAAAAATAAAATTTTCAGTTAAACCTTTGTATTTTACTATTTTCTTCCAAATCTGCCTCGTTTCAAGGTCGTGTCTGCTGTCTCACATCACTAACAAATCATGTCACTGACTGCACATCTCTCAAAAGAAATAAACACTTTTTCCTAAATGTTAGACTGACTCCTGAACCATCCCTTAGTTATGCAGCTATAGGCCTAGACTGTTATGGGACTACCCATGATGCACTGAGCTCCTATGCAACTTCATCCGATTAATGCACGTTACTAACTCGACTCCTCCCCTTTCCTGTAGTCTTGTGCTTTCTCATCCCTGTCCTCTCTTCTCCTACCACTTTCTGCAGTTGTTTCTGGCTCAGGAATCTGGATCTGTGGTTGCGAGTCACCTGCCGCTCCATGTTCCTACTTGACACCCTCTGCTACAATTGCTATTACTAGTCCTATGGTTAGGACTGCGGCCATCTCTAACTCTTTCTTGCTATCTCTCTCTCTCTCTCACCCCCAACCGGTCAAGGCAGATGGCCGTCCACCCTGAGCCATGGTTTTTCCTTGCCTCAGTTTCTAAGTGCTTGCTCACTGTGGGAATTGTTGGGTCTCTGTAAATAATATCACAGACTACGGTCTAGATCTGTTCTATATTAAAAGTGCTATGAGATGTTGTTTGTTGTTGTGAATTAGTGCTATGTAAATTGATGTCTTCATAGACATCTTGCTAATCATTTTGGGATGAACACCCTCAGATTGGTACGGGAGTATGAAAGGACAGCCAGGAAAATTGCAGACTACAGGAACCACCTACGATTCAACCTGAGATGCCGACAACACAAACTTATTCCCAACAGCCTACACTTAGGCTCCACGGTAAAAGGACACAGAGCCGGAGAGTGAGACAGATACACTTCACAATTGAAGCCCTGAACAAAGAAATGGACAACATACACCACAAACTAGAAACATATCTGCCCAGTACATCACTGAGAAAGGTCATGGACTTCATCAAGAAAGCACAGCTATCTTCAGCACAACAAGAGCAAAGAAAGACAGACCCGGAAATTCCAAACCTACAGTCCAGAGCAAGCTGCACTAACAGAACAGGAGAATTGTCTTGGAGGAGAAAGGACAATAACCCCACAACACTTGAAACAGACAACAGATGGGTGAAAAACTTGTCAGATAGGGAACTCACCCAACCAGAGAAAGACGTTCTGGTCAAAGGATTATACTTCGCCATTACACCACAGCAACTACCTATAGTAGACCTTATCACAGCCACAGAATCGGCCATTAGGAAAAACAAATTAACAGAAACAGAAGCGGAACAGCTCAGACTAAAGGTATCTGCAGCCCTTTCTAATGCGAAGGCCCCCCCTTCCAACCTCACCATCCAAGAAAGGAAGGCTGTGACATCCCTGAGCAAGGATCAAAACATCACTATCCTACCTGCTGACAAAGGAAGATGCACGGTAGTACTTAACACAGCTGACTACCAGAACAAAGTCAACACACTACTAATGGACACAAACACGTATGAGACACTGAGACGAGACCCAAACAGCGGATACAAGAAAAAGGCCATAGAATGTCTACAACAGTTACAGAAGGACAACACCATCACCCGTGAACAATATTACCGTTTGTATCCTGGAGAAGCCATTCCATGCATTTATGGACTACCCAAGATACACAAGAAGGTGCCCACTCAGGCCGATTATCAGCAGCATTAACTCGGTCACCTACAACATTGCCAAACACATTTCTACCAGCACATTAGCTCCATTGGTGGGAAACACGCCTCACCACATCCAAAACTCTATTGACTTTGTAAACAAAGTTCGAGGACTAAAACTGGATCCAGATGAAACCATGGTATCCTATGACGTGACTTTTTTGTTCACCTGCATCCCCACCATAGAGGCAGTAGAAACCGTTAGGAAACGGCTAACACAAGACAACACCCTGGACAACAGAACTAGCCTCAGCCCTGACCAAATCTGCAAATTACTCGACCTCTCTAAACACCACCTACTTCCAGTACAACGGTGGATTCTACAGACAGAAGCATGGCTGTGCCATGGGCTCACCGGTATCCCTGATTGTGGCAAACATCTACATCGAAGAAGTGGAGAATAAAGCCCTCAGCTCCTTCAGAGGAATAGCACCAAGCCACTGGTACAGATATGTGGACGACACTGGGTCAAATTAAAAGCCAGGAAGTGCAAGCCTTCACAGAACATCAACTCTGTGGACAGTAACATCAAGTTCACACGAGAAGATGTTCACAACAACAGTTTGGCCTTCCTGGACTGCCCTTACACATTGAAGGGACAGGAGCCTGCAGATTGGTGTTTACAGAAAACCCACACACACAGACCAATACCTACTCTTCGATTCACACCACCCACTGGAGCACAAGCTAGGGGTCATGAAACACTGCACCACAGAACGCCCAAGCCAGAGAGAAGGAACAGAAACACCTGAAGGGGGCACTTACAGCCTGTG
>NW_024041355.1:0-1000 GCF_014851395.1 Micropterus salmoides
CAGGTTTACCCTTTGTTACAGTTTGTTGAAGCTGCTTTCTGAAACAGGGCCCTGGCTGCTGACTGTAATCTCCTCAGCAGGGATCAGCTCAGCCTGTAACCTTATCTTTTGGGTATGTACGTTTCCCTTGCTGTTTTAGTGTAAGGCGAATTGTTCCAACCCCATCAAGTTCAATCATGAGATTTTCCTCAAAATGAATTCCAATTGGAAAATGGTCACTTCCAATACTATTATCACTTTGCACGTCCCATTTACTGCCACTAGCTAATTCACTGGACACCAATGTTGGATCTAACGCTGACTCCACTCCATTACTTACACTGACCCCTGTACCTTGTCCATTGTTTAAACAAACCAAACCTTTATCCTCAATTAATTCCTCCAAAATTAATCCATTCTAATCTGTATTTTTCCCACCCCAAAGTGTATTATGAGCGTTAAAATCCCCCCACCATATTATTTTGTGTCCTTGATCAAACTCTTCATTCTTTTACATGGATTATACAAATCCTCTACCTCTACACCTCTAAATCAGTACTGTGGTTCATTGCTACTGTCCCATAAGACATGCCTTCTTTAATAAAGGTGGCACCCCCCACTAACTTATCCACTATCAGAGTATCGCCTTTAACTGCACACTTAGGTCAACACTTTCTGGCACTCATGCATTTGTGGTACTTTAGGAAAGTCGTTTGCTGAGAAGGTGTTTGGACCCATTTCTTGAGAATCCGCTGTCACTGCCAATGAGACTTGTTTTGCTGCTTCAGCATATGATACTTTATTTTGTATCTCTGAATATCTTTTGCTCTTTTTTGAACTTCACATCCCTGATAAGCAGCACTATGTTCTCATGTTCTCAGCACACCTTGGCTTAGATTTACTCTCATCTGCCACACGCCCAATTCATGCAGCCAATCATTACTTTCTGTGGCAGGTCTCCCTCAAATTACAGTAGAACAGAGACTGTCAACTAATTTCCCCTGATATCTAGTAGGAAGAC
>NW_024041356.1:0-8883 GCF_014851395.1 Micropterus salmoides
AAGGCAGACAGTTCAACGGACACTTCACACCGCTGGGTTCAACGGACGCAAACCAAAGAGGACAGCACTCCAGATAAGGCACACAAAAGCCCGCTTGGCCTTTGCAAATGCTCATCTGGACAAAGAAGAAGACTTCTGGTCTTCTGTCATATGGTCAGATGAAACAAAAACTGAATTGTTTGGCCACAATGATGTAGCCTTCATTTGGTGTAAAAAAAAAAAAAAAAAAAAAAAAGGAGAAGCCTTCAACCCTAAGAACAACATCCCCACTCTCAAATATGGTGGAGGGAACCTAATGTTTTGGGGTTGTTTTTCAGCCAGTGGACCAGGGAACCTAATCACAGTAAACGGCACCATGAAAAAGGAGCAATACATCAACATTCTCAGCAACAACATCAGCCAGTCTGCAGAGAAACTTGGCCTTGGGGACCAGTAGACATTTCAGCACAAGAACGACCCAAAACACACAACAAACGCCATGAAGAAATGGTTAGCGGACAAAACATTAACGTTTTGCAGTGGTCCAGCCAGAGTCCTGACTTAAATCCCATTGAGCATCTGTGGAGGGAGCTAAAGATCAGGGTGATGGCAAGGAGACCCTCCAACCTGAAAGAGTTGGAGCTCATCGCTAAAGATGAATGGGCAAAAATACCACTGGAGACATGCAGAAAGCTGGTCAGCAATTATAGCAAGCGTTTGATTGCTGTAATATAAATTTACATTTTATATTAAGATAAACAACAACAAACACAAACAAAAAATAAAAAATAATAATAGTAAAAGACAACCAGCCGAACAGCAGCAATAAACAGCTGACATAGTAAGACAACTAAGAGAAAAATGAAAACAAGAAACAGTCCAGCACACTAAATAAGCAACACAACACAGCCACGAGAGCTGGAATAATAACAATTAATTTAAATAAGTAACTGAAAGAAAAGCATCAGGAATAATTCTACCAGGGACAACCTAAATATGTTTGTGTCTATGTGTGAGACTGTGTACGTCTGTGACTGTATGTGTGTGTGTACATGTGTGTGCACATAAGCCTGTTAAAGAATATAGTTGTTAGTGAGAGAGGGATACCAAGACTGTGTAGTGGACCTAAATTCATTAGTTATGTATTTTAATAAATTTATGAGAATTGATACCCAATTATGAATTATTATTCATAAATCAGAATTTCCTCGTAAAGGGCACCACCGGAGTTGTTATAATCCTAGAGTCTCCGGACCTCTAGGTAGTTTTGAATAATTATACAATTATTACTAGTGATCAGTTAGTTAATAATCGCTCAATTATCTTAAATCAGTCAGTCAGTCTCATATCTAAAGGGTCAATTCTCTTGGCAGGAACTATAAATAGGCAACACACACAGCTCTTGATTATATTACAGTGAATTTATTCTCTAACTAAGGTGATAAAGATGGTTGGATACAGGGAACATAAACATTTGCTGAACAATGAGCTGGAGGTTCGATTGTGGGAAGCATTCGACTCATACGGCATAGAAGAGCTAATGAAAGTAAACTAATGCTAATTTAGGAGTTAAAATGGACATCTGATCACAGGACGTGTGTTAAGTCTTACTGCTTGTCGACAGCCTGCTTTTGGCCTGTTGCACGGGTCCCACGCTAGCTGCCGATCCTGGCTTTTTGCTAGGGATTCTTCGGGGTTCTCCGTGTCTGATTGAAAACGCCTCCTCCGTCTGGCAATTCGGCTGTTTGCTGGTTTCCTTGGTTGCAGCTGGCGAGACACGTGGCTTGGTCTGACCTCGGTGAAGTTGGCTCGACGAAAAGGCTTAAAATGGAACTTGGTCGTTCCTGAATTAGTCCAGTGTAACTTAACGGACTCATAACTTTAACAAACAAAAGAAATAAAGAAAATAAAACAAACTGAAGGCAGATCGATGTCTCGGCACTTCAGGTGTGTAGCTTCAGGCGAACAAAGGCCTGTTTGTTTCGCTGGCCGAGTCTGGGCGTTGCCTGGCGAGGCACGCCACGCGCGTGCCGAAGCATCCAGAGGGCAGAGTGGAAGAGCGAGAGGAGGGAAGAGTGAAGAGTCTAGAGACTGGCGAGCAGGTCGCGTGTCGCTCTTTTGTTGCCTGGGGCGTGGTTCCCCAGGGGGCGTCTCAGGTTTCCCAGGAACTGCCTTTCAAACTTAATGTCTAAAGAAAAGAAATCTATTTGCACGTATTATAATCAAATATTTTCCACAATCGAACCTCAATGGTTGAACGGTTGTACTGTTCTAAGCATTTGGTAAATTGTCACATTATTGGTCAGGATTTTTATACATTTAACCGCATTTCCGACGAGGGCATGTAATACTTATTTCGTCCACTTGGGGGAGCTCAGGTTACATGAGGAAAGCTTGGATTAAATCAAAGATCGTCTCTCCTTAGGAACCGGGGAATATTGTTGATTCATCCTTAAATTCAAGCTGGCGATTAAGAGTATAGTAAAACATTTCTTTGTCATCATTTCTAAAGGGATTTTGTAAGAAAGTATTATGAACAAGCATTGATTACATCAGATGAAGGAGTGTCTTGCTGAAAATAAAAACACTGCACAAGTAACTTCTTTTCAGCACTAATATCAACAACAGATAGCAACAACAGTTAACATAACTACTCAAATAGAGGCAACATATTCAGGTAACTAAAGATTTAATTAAATTTAATTAGATGCTTGAGTCTTTTGGAGAATGCAGTCCTTGTCATCCAAAGTTCAGTGTCTGGAACATGTCACACTTAGGTGAGACAAGGAGTATCCTTTTGATGTGGTAATAAACAAAGAATAAGGTCAGTTTCCACGGAAACGTGTGTGTGTGGGGTAAGTTTTGATAGGCTGTTCAGGGAGATGCCAATGGCTGGCTCGTGTCCCTTTGTCAGTTTAACAGTCAGGCCCCGCGTTATCAGCTTCGGAATCAAAATGGTGCCAGTTTTATGGTCGGGCTAGCACTTAGAGAAAGCAACTTTGACCCCTCCCCATCTTCTCTGGGGAGGAGAAAGGAATTTAGGGTAGCTCCACATTCATTCAATAGAAAATGCACAAATCCACATCGTTGTTCACTACAGTCCCCCTTCGGCCAAATGTTCCCTCCGATAGGTAACGTTTTGGACACAATGAGAAACAACATGTGGGGTTTGTCAGGTGCAGGTCGACTTTGTCAGGAGCTGATGATGCTGGCGAGCTGCTGGTCAGGTACTGATGATGCTGGTGAGCTGGAAGGAGTCAAGCAGAGCAGAGCAGGTGGCAAAACACAACATCTGTGATCAGGTTGATGTCCTTCTAAGGCTACTAATTCTGCTAGTCACTTAGGGTAACCCCAATTAGCTAGTCTGAAAGTAGCAGGTGCCTGCTGTGTACTTAATCACCTGAAACAAAGTAAAGCGGAAAATTAATTTGGGAAGCAAAACAAATATCTTAACAAATGACAAGTCGTGTGTGAGCATGACCAACATTATTTTCTCAGAAATTCTTCGATATTCAGAACCATAACCTGCAGTGAGCTTGAGGTTTGTTTAGGCTAACAGTCTAGTCTGAGGGTCTTAGCCCTTTCAAAACAAATTTTATAAAAGAAGCGGCTTTTAGTCTGAGAGGAACTGTTCTGAGTGGTATTCTATTTCTGCAGTTGCTGCAAGAAGATGTCTGCTCTGGAGCAGATATTCTTAATTGGTTAAGGAGCAATAAATTTGACAGTAACCCCACTTGTGACTAAGTGGTCAGGTTGAGAGCGGCTCCACCTGGTGGGTGGAAATTTTTGGAAATTCAATTAATTGGTTAAAGACCTCCACTGGTAATTTAGTGGTAGGTTTAAATTGCAACAGGGAGACACAGAATAGTGGCTAGAGCTGGGGTGGGGACCGAAGTAAAAAGATACCTGGCTTCCAAGTTCTGTTTTACAAGGCACGCACGCGAACTCTAATGACCTTTTAACCACTAGCAGCTATCGTCCCTAATTGAGGATTTCTGTTAATTATTAATTTATTAGGACGTTATCGTTCCCGACAAGTCCCATGGGATTTTTGTGAAGCTCAGTTGGTCCAGAACAGGTGAATGTTTGTCTGTGACCACAGAAGATCGGTCCAGTGGGGAGAGAACTTGTGTGCAAGTCTTCCTGTTCTCTGGCCGTCCTGTTTCCTTAGTGGAGCAGAGATGTGATGACACTCTGTCCCCCCTTCGGAGCTTGTTGTGAGAGCTTTTGGTCGTTATAGACTTTGCATCTTTGTGTACTGTCTAAATTATTTTGGCCTGCGAGGAAATGTTTATTTCCTCTGGCTGGTTCAGTTGGGGTTCCCTCCTGTCAAATTGTGTCTTTGACAAGGGAAAAAATGCCTCTCCGTTGTAAGGAGGCTCTGTGAGATGGTTGCTGGTTGAGACTGGCAGCAAACCTTACAGGTTTTGATGTAGTCTGCTACATCTTTTTGCATGTTTGGCCAATATGCTACTTGTTTTGGCATTGTGGGTTGCACTGAACCCTTGTGGCTTTGTAAGGTGAGTCATGGGCGTGCATGAGCATCACCCCCCTGTGGCTCTGAGGCACCACGAACGCAGGTGAAGTGCGGGCGTCTGAGACATACGAGAGAATGCCCGTGACGACACGCAAAGAAGAGCGCACCAGGTAAAGGTTCAGCCAGGGATGGAATCAGCTCAGTGTGGAGACAGGCTCTGCGTCAGAAAGGCAGAGGAGCATTTTGCTAATGGCGGGATCAAGAGTTTGAAGCCGAATTAAGGTCAGAGTCACCAAGGAGTCAGGGATTGAGATTTGTGGGCAGGGGCGGCTGTCACAGACAAGCCTGCTGCCGGCTCTGGTGGCATCGCAAGTCATAAGGGCGGGATGGGTGGGGAGCAAATCCGCTTGGGAGTGCTGGGTGTGTCTTTAACAGCACCCTGTTTGCCTAGTGCTGTAAACTTGGTGTCAAGTTCAGCTGTAGGATGAATATATGTGGTGTCTGACCCCCCTCTTATGCCTTTATGTAGAGTCATGGAGGATGGCTCTGGTGAAGTGTGACAGGGAAGGCGGTGACAGTTGTGCACCCATCTGTCTGTCATTGGTCCTGTTGCCTGCGGGAACAGAGTCGCTGGTAGCGGCAAAAAAGAAAGGCTGACAGTAGCCTTTGAAGGCTCAGTGTGAATCACTTCTTAGAGAGGTAGGAGGCAAGGAAGAAGGAATGTGCCCCATCTCTGGAGCTGAGCTCACAGTCATGAGTGTCGGTGCTGATCGGCCAATCCAGTGGAGTGGTTTTGGGGATCAGTGCGTCATTTGGGGGTAACTAAAGCACAGAGGGGGTTTCTCGTTCTGTGATGTATTCAGACAGTGAGATAGGCAGGGTCGTTTCACCTGTGCCCAGATCGTCAAGTTCTGAAAGTCAAGCAGTGGCTCAAAGCGGTTAAGGAAGTCTTTGCCAATGAGTAGAGGAATGGCGTCAAATGGTGAGACATACACCGGGTGGATGAGGTCCATGGGACCGATAGACATGTGGACTAATGTCATGGCTGTCAGATTGAGGTTTTCAGGGCCGAGTGGCTGGACCTCAATGTCACAAGTCTGTAGTCTCAGGTCTGTGTGGGAGGGTCATAGCCTGTAGCTGCCTGAAGAGGGGCTGAACATTACAGTGATGTCTGCGGCTGAATCAAGAAGTGCTTCCTGCACCAGAGTGTTTCAAGTGTTACAGGCAGGTAGAATTTCCGTGAAACTCCCCTTTCAGTCAGGTGACACAAGAGTGTGGGAGGGCGGACTGCCCTGAGTGGCTTTGGACTCTGAGAGGATTCTCTCTTGAGTCGGACTGTACCACCAGAGTGACCTGGAGGGAGCGGTTCTCTCAGTCCATCTGTGTGAGCGTGTCAGTCGTTTGACAAAGTGTCAGGAGAAGGGGACTTTGGCTTTGCAGCAGCTGCGGCCAAGTGCTCTGCCTTCTTGTCTTCCTGTTTGGACAGGGTTTGGAGCAGGCGCTTAAGCGCTGTAATTTCCTCCTTACTAAAAGTGGGTGTGTCAGATCACTTTCAGTGTATCGTATTGTGTCTCTATAGTGGGATCTCTGGAGTGTAGCTCTCTGAGATCGCCTGTCCCAATTGTTTTGGGATTGTGCTGCTTGTGTCCCCCCTTCCGTGAAAAGAGGTGGGTTTCACAGCGGTTGGGCGTGTACCTGGCCGATGGGTTTCAGGCCTCAGATTTTGGCTCTTCTCAGACCAAGATGGCTCTGAGTACGTCGACCATGCTCATTTTCTGAGGCAGGCTGCACTCTGCTTCTGGCTTGGTCTAATTCTGGGAGGTGATGCAGGTTGACGCAGGTGTTTCAAGACCAGGGCTCGTTTTGGCTCCACCTGTAGGGAATTGATGCTGAGAGTGAGGACACCATGGGGCTCAGGATGCTCGTCATGGTGAGTCTCTGCTTTTCAAAACCTTTTGTAGCTAACCGCGTAGCTGTCGACTGGTTTGGGTGCGTGGGCAGGCTGCCACACCCAGATGATGACTGGTAGTGGGGTGGAGGTTGGATAAAAAGATATTTGAAGTTTAACTCTTCCTCCATATGGCTCATTTTGGTACCAAAGTACGCTTGTCTGAGTCGGTTGTAGTACTGCTGAGGAGGTTCTGGCCTCCCTTGCTTAACAGCAAGTGCAGCTGTTAGACCTGATTGTGCTGTCAAGTCAGAATATTCCTCCACCAGTGCCTGGCAGAGTGAGTCATAATCTTGTCTGACATACCTGGGCTGGCGTTCAATAAAGCTGCTGACCTCTCGACTAGATGTCACCTTGATCAGGTAAATCTTGTCGTCAGTGGTGGCAGCAGGGAATTTCCGCAAGTAGTATTCAATATCTTTAGATAGATACTGGTCTCATTTGAGCCTGTAGACTCAGGCTCGAAGCGTGTTATGTGGCGAGCGTTTTGTCTAAGTCCCTGTCGAGGGGCTTAAGTCATGGTCAGCAGTGGCGGCGGATGCAGCCGAGGGGAGTAAGCCGTCTTCACCTGAGTAGGTGGAGGGCTATTTCTCTGGCGCTCTGTCGTATGATCCTGTGGGATCAGTTGTGGGAGTGGTCGTGGAGACCATCCTCCTGAGGCTGGCAAAGGGGAGCGAGCCTTGTCTCTCTGGTGGGAGTGTTTTGTAGGAGGGAGTAGTTTGGCTGTCTCACATGAGAGCTGGAACTCTCTTCTGGTATCAGCCAACTCCTCCTTGTTTTCCTGCTGTAGCGGGGATTGGGTTACTCTGTCCCTGTCCTCTAGCTGTCTTCGCATTTCTTGCATGCGTTTTGGTCAGCTTCTCTAAGTTTGCTATAAACTTGACTCGTAATTTTAGCTCTTTAATTTCCCCCACTGCTTGTCTAAGGAGGGTTTCTGATTGGTCAAGAGATTCAGTTGTGTCTTTAACTTTACTTTTGGTCCACTCTAACTCCTGTTCTTGCTGAAAGAGTGAGTGTTCAAGCTGATTGGTCTTTTCCTGCAGCTCAATTTTCTCCTCATCGACTCCACCCTCCTGTGGGAGGTGGCAAGGAGCTGTAGGTCAGTGATGCGTTCTTCCGCTTCACTTAGTGACTGCCTGGGTTTTCCAGCTGCTGTTCAAGCTGGTGCGTGCTTAGACTGGGCAGCAGACATTACAATAGCTAGTTTTCCTAGCATCTGGGACAAGGCTTTGTCCTTTGAGGAAGTGGCTAGAGCAGTTGTTACAGCTCTGCAAAAATTGTTTCAAGGTTCACCGCATCGGTGCCTTGTAGTTGGCTGAGTAGCCAGGTACCATGGTCTCGGTCATGTGGGCCAAGATGGAGTCAAAGTGTTCCAGTGGGTCGCCCCCACTGGCTGCCACTAAGCGTGGGTCTGCCATGTTCAAGGCAGGTGCTCAAGTGGTTTGGTTAAGGACTTTGTGTGAGTCCAAATCAGACAACAAACGAGTGTGTCAACTCAGAGGATATGCATAAAAATACAAAAAATAAATGGTGTTGCTTCTATAGCTTCCTGGAGCTGTTGATGTTCCTTTAAGTAATTTGGAAGGTGGAATCTGAAGAAAGGATCAAATCTCTATGGACTCAGTTATACAATTGCTTTAACAAATCAGAAGTGGACTACAGGTGTTAGCTGGTACAGCAGACCTGAGCCAGTCAGTTAAACAGAGTTTCAGCTAGTGTGTTACTAGTTGAGAAAAGGGAATGTCAGGTTGGAGAAAGTGACTTTCAAGTCAGACTTAAATGACCAAACTGAAAATTCAAATTTAGGGTAAGGCAAAATAGGAAAATGAAAATTAAATCACACTTGGGATTAAAGTTAAATGTATAGATCAAATCAAGTTCATGTTACAACTAGCTTGACAATCAAAGCTCAAAGTCCTTAATGATCAAAGTCAAAGTTGGAAAAATTGTTTGAGAAAATTAAATTTTAGGAATCAGAGTTCAAAATTGGAAAATTAAAATTTGAGATCAAAATAATTAAATTTCAAAATCAAAGTTCAAAGGCAATGAGAATAAACTCAAAGTTCAAAGTTACATTAACAAAAATCCCAGGCTGATTAAAGTGGATTAAATAAAAAAATCAAAGCTGATTAAACTGAAGGTTTTTTAATTACCCTTGTTATCAAGTTATCAAAATTCCAATTGCTATAAAAGTCAGAGTCCAAATTACATTTATAGTGAACAAGGATAAAGAAGCTAGTTGGAAAGCTATCAATTCAACTTATCAAGCTTAATGTAGGTTTCAGAATTCCAGTCAGTCCAAACAACAAAAGGTTAACAAAATTCAAATCAAGATGTTATTCTGCATATATATTTCCTGCAAGGATCAAAAATAGCACTACAGAAAGGCTTCAAAATGACAAAGTCAAAATCAGGATATTGCAGCAGTAATGAGAATAAAGCTTTTTATTCAAATACAGCTGGATCAAAATTAGAAAGA
>NW_024041357.1:0-6983 GCF_014851395.1 Micropterus salmoides
AGGTTTTGATGACAGAATTAAAGGCTATTTTCCCCATAATTTTAGCTCACCTGCCCATTGACCTACACAGGTCCCTACCCGGAGCCAAAAATGTACGGTACAGAACGCATGACTACGGTACAGCTGAAAGACTTTAACACCTGGTACGAGACGCGGCCGCGGTACATTTGATTTCATGAGAGAGGCCCGCCTCTATTGTGAAAACGATGTTGAGATCTCGCAGAGGGATGCAAGCTGTTCAGAAAACAGTATATTGATGAAACAGCGGTTGACCCTTTAGCCGTGCGACTATAGCATCTGCATGCATAAAGTGTTTGTGACCAACTTCCTTCCTCCTAAAAGTTTGGCCATCCCCGACCCCGATAACTACACACGCCAGTTCAAAACGTATTCGAACGCAGGCATTCAGTGGTTGCATGGGTGGCGAGCACCGAAAACATCTTCATTCAACATGCTTTAAATGAGGGGAAAAACAACTAGGAAAATACTTTGTAGATGGTTTTGCAGAGATCCAAGGTGTGAAATATGTATGGGAGTTTCTGGGATGTTTTTTCCATGGCTGTCCGAGTTGTTTCAAAGCTCATGAGACCAATCCTTTGACCGGCCACCCTTTTGAGGAGTTGCATGCGAGGAGCGAGGAGAATTACGTGAGTTACAGGCCATCCCCAATGCTAAAGTGATTGTCATGAGAGAGCACACATGGACCGAGATGAAAAAATCACATCAGGGGTTAAAAGATTTTCTCAATCAGTATAAAGCTCCTCAACCTCTCTCACCCCGCGAAGCTTTGTATGGGGGTCGAACCTGTGCAGTAAAGTTGAGACACACTGCGGGTGCTAATGAAACGGTAGACTACTTTGATGTGACATCGCTGTATCCCTATGTCAACTGTAACTTTCCCTATCCTTTGGGGCACCCAAAAATAATCTACAAAGATTTCAAAGAACCCCAAAGCTACTTTGGAATAATCAGAGCCAAAATCTGTCCACCACAGGGTTTATTTTTTCCTGTTTTGCCATATAGAACTGCAGCTGGTAAACTTGTCTTCACACTCTGCCGAACGTGCGCTGAACTTAATTTTCAGGAGGGTCCATGTCAACACAGTGATGAGGACAGAGCGATGACAGGGGTCTGGGTCACTCCTGAATTTAACAAGGCCTTGGAGATGGGGTATCGGGTAGCTGAGATCACAGAGGTATGGCAATTTGATAGACAGAGCGACTCATTTTTGTTCAGTACATGCACACTTTTCTGAAGGGTAAACAGGAAGCTTCAGGTTACCCCCCTGAAGCCAAAGATCAGGCAGCCCGAGAAAAGTACATCAAAGACTATCAGACCAATCAGGGTGTTTTGCTGGATGCGTCTAAAATTCATCCGAATCCTGCAAAAAGACAAGTCTCCAAATTATGTCTCAACACATTCTGGGGGAAATTTGCACAACGCTCGAATCAGACACAGACTAAACTAATCACTGACCCTGAAGAGTTTTTTAACTTTATGTTTTCTGGAAAATATAAAGTTAAATACTTTTCCTTTGTCAACGACAAAACAGCATTGTTGCAGTGGAGTTATGGTGAGCAATGTATTGCCCCTCCAAACAAGGTAGACAACGTCTTTATAGCTGCTTTCACCACAGCTTATGGGCGTCTAAAGTTGTACAGTTATTTGGAGCAGCTGCAGGAGAGGGTCTTGTATTATGATACAGACAGTATTATCTATGTCACAAAAGAGGGGGAGAGACGGCTTGACCTGGGTAATTACATGGGAGATTTGACTGATGAGTTAGATGGTGATAGCATAAAAGAATTCGCGGCCGGGGTCCTAAAAGTTATGCATACCAGACTCGTAACAACAAAGTAGTACTTCGTGTAAAGGGTATCACTCAAACGCATGATTGTTGTGAACAAGTTAACTTTAACAGTGTCAAACAGTTGGTGGAGAATTATGTGCTAAACTCTGATGATGGGGTGTCATTGAAACACCTCAGCACAATATTGTACGAGATAAAAGGGGGTTTTTCCTTAGAAACTCATCATTCCAGAAAAAGTTTAGAGTGGTGTATGACAAGAGACGGTTACTGAGCCAAGGTCAAACCCTGCCTTTTGGCTATTGAAGAAAAAAATGTTTTCATCCAATGAAATTGAGTTTGACCCTAGACTAAGAACACCTTTCTCCTGTCAAATTGTGGGGCCAAGCGGGTCCGGTAAAACTTATTTTGTAAAGTCTGTGTTGGAATCCTGTAATCATGTCATCGACAACATGCCTAGTAATATTGTTTGGATTTTTACTTCTTATCAACCGATGTACACTGAACTGCAACAGAATAAAAAGATCAAATTTGTTGAAGGATTGCCTGATTCTTTTGACGATGAAATTCTATTCCCACCTGATCAAGATCATCTTATAATTTTGGATGATGTCATTTTCCAGGCCTCTGATCACCCTGAAGTTGTGAAAATTTTCACACAGTACAGGCACCACAAAAAAATGAGTGTCATCATGTTGACTCAAAATGTATTTCACCGTGGAAAGCACAGTAGGACAATTAGTTTAAATAGTAACTATTTGGTTTTGTTTAAAAACCCTCGAGATAGATTACAGATGAGTATATTAGCTCAACAAATATTTCCGGACGAAAAGCCTTTTTTTAGAAAGTTTTGAAGATGCTACCAAAGATCCTCACGGGTATTTAATCTTGGACCTCACACCTAGTTGCCCAGAAACTTACAGACTAAGATCAGGAGTACTACCCCACCAGTGGCCCGTTGTCTATCTTCCCAAATCAAAGTCCTGATCCAACATGTCAGCACGTTTAAAAAGGAATGCGCCTTTACTGAGGGCTTTATGTCACGCCACGCCTCAAAAGCGTAAAGATATTCTCAACAATTGCTCATCGGACTTTCTTCAGTCTTTGTGTGAACTCTCTTTGAATCTTTTAAAAGGAAACATTCCTATGACCTCAGCTCAATATAACAAACTCAAAAAACAAAAGAAAATTATAAGGTTGCTGGCTAATAAAAAAACAAGTCTTAAAACCAAACATAAGGCTCTGACAAAACAGTCTGGAGGCTTTCTGTTACCTCTTCTTTCAACAATCCTTCCTGTCATTTTGGGAGGGCTAATTAATAGATAAATCATGAGTCAGAAAATGTTTTTGGTGACGCCTCAGCAACTAAACCGGCTGAATCATTCTGTACCATCTGCATCCAACGCTGAAAAATGAGACATACGGTAGAAAATGATTTGGATGAAAAAATGAGGGCAATACTAAACGAGGATGGTATGAACGCTTATGAAAAAATTAAGAAATACAATGCCCTGCTGCAAAGATACCTAGCTCTGGTCAAACAAGGAGAGAAGGAAGAACGCCACATTACTCTGACAGTAGCTAAAGATTCTGAGGCACTGAAGCAGCGCGTAGAAGGAGGAGAAGAAGAAGAAGACAAGAAACTGGATGAAACAGCAAGGGAGGTTGTACAAAACTTGCCGGCTCGCTATCGTAACAATGCACAGTACATCATAAAGAAATTAACCAAGAGCCGAGGTGGGTGGACTCCCAGGGGAGAGTTTGTGTATAACGGAGATGTTGTGAAAGGTTCACACCTGCTTGACTTGTTTAAAAGTCTGACCGTGTCCCTTAAAAAATCCCAGCCTCCTAAGGATGGACAGGTTTTTTGAATACTTTGTCAGAACTCAACATCCCTTTATCAATGATGAGCAACCCTCAAGCTCGAGAGCAATATAGGCAACTTCAAACGGTAGGACCCCGGGAAGATGAGGAGGAGGTGATGTCCCTGCCGATAAAGAGGGGAAGAAGGAAAAAGCAGACACCCCGTGCCCCTCGCAGGGATGGAGAGGATGATGAGACACCGCCCTTACTATTTAAGAAGGGAAGAAAACACAGACGAGCATCTTTAACCCCCCAGTGGGAAGAGGTGGACGCCTCGCCACCCTCAAGAAGAGAAAAAAGAAAGAAACTCACCCCCCTTGCTCCACGATGGCTTAATTTTAACCCATAATAAAAACAATTCAAGCTAAAGTTATTTGTCTCAAGATTCATCTTTATTTATAACTTTAACAGTCTTTGAACATTTGTAAAGAACAAACTGTGTGGTGAAAAGATGCGGCTCTTTGTTGCCTCATACAACGTTGATATTTTTTCACAAAATTGGATACCATAGAATCATTTCTTGTAAAATCATCATGATACAAAGACAGCACATTCTCAAAAGATAGACCGCAGGCTCGATGACACAAAGAACACACAATGCTGACCACATGTGGTAGACAGTGTATGCTGAAACTGATGTGTATGATATGAAATGGTTTCACAGCGTTTTTTAAAAATTCCAAGATACTTTTGGGGTAATGTGAAAACTCTGGTGAGAATCCAAAAGAATCAAAAAAGCTAGCTTTCTGACCTTCCTCAAGAGTGAGCGCCAGCCAGTGCTCCCCAGGCTCGTGTGCAGGGTGGGTGTTAACTATCATATAAGCAGGTAGTCTAAAGGACTGTCTCAGTAAAGGTAACTGATCCGAAGCCCACACGCCACAAAAGGAATCTCCAAGTAAATGTCGCAATATTCCTTCCAATTCATGGTTGTTCATATTGCTTTAGTAATAGTCCACCAACACTTGTCGTTTTGAATTTATTTCCAGAATAGATTCGTAACAGCGTAAACAATGAGAGTTGTGGTATGAGGTAAGGGCACTCGGAATCTCATTTCAAGTCTTAAACTCCCGTTGGAAATGGTTGACAAAGCGTCGCTGTCTTCACTGGCATTGAGGTTGAAAACAAACAAAGAGTAACCTTGCTGAAATTCTTCCCGGTTGATGCTCAGAGGTAAATCTTTTAGATGTCTCCCTGTGGCGGTAAACATATTATAAAATTCTCGGACAGACAACCCGTGGTTAAATTGAGGCTGGAAAGCTTTGGCTGGGACTTGTCTCCCGTCCTGACACAGTGCCATGTATTCTACATCATTGTGTATAAAATTGAAGGGTGACAGGTCTCTCTTTCCTGTGAAGGCTTCGTGGTTTACCATGGCAATAACTAGATATTTAGGTAACGTTCCTAGGAAGAGATTTTCTTGGTTGCATATCCGTGAATTGCGGGTATAGAATAGGTTTTGACATTCACACGGATAAGGGGTAGAGGGCATTGCCCCTCATTAAGGCCGATGCATGACCTAATCGCACTGCTGGGGATACAGTGACTTTCTTAACAAACAGAGAGGCCCCCAGTATTTTTAATCTGTAAGTACTGGCAGCCCCAGCCATGAGAGAAAAGGCATCGCTAGCCCTGGTTAGCTTAATTCTTAAATCCACAGAGTTCAGGAGAAGCCTCTCGCTGAAAAAAATGTCACTATGAAGAGGGCCCAACAGGTGTACCTCCTTAGATTCTTCACTGAATTGAGCTCTCTGTACTAATCCTTTGTTTGGCCCATCATCTATCACCACTGAGTCCATAGACCCCGCTGTGTCTTTGTAAAATAATCCGGCGGTGAACTGGCTTTTTAGAGTATCTTCAGAATAGTTGAGCAGGGTTTCGATCATTGCTCTGTAGGGGTGCGTAGCGCTGGACTGTGAAATCAGTCTATCTCCCAAAATAACGTCGCATTGGCTGAAGATTGTATTTAGGGGATAATTGATGAGACCCACAGAGGCATCATCAGCCAGGTCTGATCCATCCGCATTCGTAATTTTCAAACGCAGGTGTAACAGGGTGTCGTTCAAATCCAAATATTTTTCCCCGTCACCGGGGATAAAGAATTCAACGGGACCTCCATCAGTAATGGCTGACAGAGGCATGACTTCTGTGTAAATCTTTTCATCGATAGAGAGCTGTGTCATAGGAGCTGAAAATAAATCCAATTCCCCCATAGTGCATTCGGCCGATTTGTGATGTAAAAGAGCCATCTTTTCTAAAATATATCAGAGGCCCTTCTGCTAGTGTGCTTCCTCTTGGTCTTACTTTTTTCAACTGATCTTTTTCTTTTTGTATGCCCTGCTTTTACACGCCGCCCTGGCGGTCTCTTCCTTGCTCTTCGAGCCAACACCATCATGCTGCCTGATCCTTCTTGAACACCTTGGGCCGAGCGATCACCTAATTTACCAACGGCGTGGGTTATCACCTCTGAGGCTATGTTTTTAGCGGCTGATTTAAGATGAGGCTTAGCAATGGTAAAACCTCTTTTCATCAGCGGCGCAACAAAACGAAATAATTTTGAGAATATTGACCCTATGCCTCTCCCGTACATCACGGGAGCCCCGCTAAAACCAGGGAGAGCACCCCCTACTTGATTTTCATAATAGCTCACAAAACGGTGAGGATCACAGAAGATGCAAAGTTTTTTGAAGGTCTAAAATGGAGTTTCACAATAGTCTTTCCAAAGGTAAACTTCACCGGTGTATTTTGATCCGTTTTAATCTCTATGTGAATGTTTTCAATGTGATTCTTGATCACTGGAAGGTAGCAGGGGGGATTAAAATATTGTGTGATGACGTCCCCGTATGTTCCTTGTATATCGATCGTTCTCAAGAGCGGAGCGTATGTATCGCCAACCAGCTGATGTCGAACCAGATCACTGTAGACATATAGATGGGACATACCAGCTTTTATATCTGCTGGGTAGGGTGCCATCCTCTGATTGAACTGTAACCATTTCCCCGGTTCAAACCCCAACATGTAAGCAACAGGAGGATAAAAATGAGGTGAAATTGCCCCCCTGCCTGCCAATGAAATTCAAATCTCTTTTGAATGGTACTAAAGAGAAATAAATATCGGAGCCAATTTTTCTAAGAAATGCATGCAGCTCGAGCCTGAGCTGTTCTATGTTGTGATAATATCCTCCCCTAAACCTCTGACGGTGGACCTCACTGTCTGACTCTCCTTCTGAGGGTTTATTCCTCCAATCAAAGTAGGCATCCCCATTAGATATGTTAAACCAGGTATGCGGATATGAAATCTCTGTCAAGTCCCTCTA
>NW_024041358.1:0-10329 GCF_014851395.1 Micropterus salmoides
ATCAAAAGTCATTCAAATACATATTTATCTTTCAGGAAAACACAGGTTGAACATATCAAAATCATCATTTAACTGCTGAATAAATCAGCAAAAATGGGAAACAAAGTACCATCAGAATGTTACATGGGCGACAGCCTGAGATGCTGCAAGTGTTATAAAGTCCTGCCTCCATGCACATCCTTCGATCATTTCTACAAAAGTACTGTTCATGGGCGGTTCGTCTATGTGTACAATGGAGGTGAATACTACAGACCAGTTGGCGCCGATAATATGTACGAGTGTGAATACTGCTTTAATAAACCAATCAGGGATCAAGAGCAAATGAGGAGAGAGGAGGAGAGAAGAAGAGAGGAGGAGAGGAGAAGAGAAGAGGAGAAGAGAAGAGAAGAAGAGAGAAAGAGGAGAGAGGAGGAGAGGAGAAGAGAAGAGGAGAGACAGAGGAGAGAGGAGGAGAGAAGAAGAGAAGAGGAGAGAGAAGAGAGGAGAAGAGAGGAGGAGAGACAAAAACTGGATCAAAGACTACAAGAATCGCAGCAACAAGCCAAAGAGCAGCATGAGAAACAACAGAGCAGCCACATTTCAGAAGAATATGAGTCCAAGCGAGATGTTGAGATGTGGCATCTGGATGAGTTTGAGGCTAAGTATGAATCAGGCAGGGATGAGCTTCTAGAAATCCTCTCTAAGAAATGCAGTTCCCCTGTTCCAGATCTGAGTCTCACTCAGCTGACAGCAGACCAGCAGCGGGAGATCCTGTCAGTCCTGGACAAACTTCTGTTTGATGAATGGATCAGTGCTCCCCCGTCCCTCAGCACTCTGCAGCACACTCAGGTGTTCATCACAGAGCTGTGTGCCCTGTCTCTGGAGATCCCCGAGGGAGTTCCCCTACAAAGCATCTCCAATCAGGTGCAGTCCCTGGTGGACTCCATCAGCCAATCAGCACGCAATGCTTTTGAGAGTCTCCTGCTGACTCAAGCCCTGTACCTGAACCTGATGCACTTTTTCACTGACTATAGCAGCTCTGATACTGACGCAGTCCTCATAGCCAAACAGTGGGCTGGAGATAAGCTTTCCACTGAGAACCTCTGTCTTATAGAATTCCTGAGCACCCTCGCATCATCACTGCAGAATGTAGTGGGAAGAGCCTCTGTGTTCATTTTAAAGATGGAAATCCAGTGCTTGAAGCTTCTCTTATCCACACTCACACATCTAACCGGCAAAGAAACCCACTCAGAATCCACTGAGATGCTCCTCAGACTTGTGCAAAGAAACCAATGGACCCCAACGGAGACAGTGACTCTGCTCAAAGCACTGTCACAGAAATATGCAGAGGATGTTTCAATAACTGAAGTCCTTAAGCTGGTGCAAGCTTATGACATATCACCAGAGTGGACGGATGAGTCCGGACGCACTCTCGTCCAGGCTCTGGACTTTGCTGGCCCTGAGAGATTCCATCAGGATTTCCTAAATACTCTCAGAAGGAACAATGAGAGCAGTCTACCTGCAGCTCTAGCAGAAGTGAAGATGTTATGGAATTTGGATGATTCTGTGGTTGATATGATAAAAAACATTACCACTGGCGTCCTGCAGTACGCAGAAAATGCACCTAAAGATGCACCATTTGTTAAAGATTCCTTCACACGTGATCCCTTGAATGCAGACGACCTACAGAAGTCTCTGTCTCAGCTCTGCAAAGCAGTTTTTGACACCAAAGGCTGGTGGCCCACAGTGAGGCAGATGCTGCGGTGGTGTGCGTTGGTGCTGACTCAGAAGAGTGGAGAGCTACAACTGGTTGGTGTGGAAGAAGACCCATGTGTCACAGCCATGTTTGCAGCCACACAAGTCTGCATGGGAAACAAACTGGACATTGTGCTGAGCGCTGATGTTCCCTCAGAGGAGCAAACTAAGGAGTGGTCTGACTTCTACAAGCACCTGGGAATCTCTCTCAACACAAACATGAAGAAAACAAATGCATCTTACAGGGAGGTCTATGAAGCAGACATTGTGTACGGTACCATCAGTGACTTCATCTCTGATTACTTTCAGTACGGCATCGAGGGGATGGGAACAGGGAACCCTCAGCTTAGACGTGGATTTATCATTGAACAACAAAGTCTCAGTTCTTCCATAATCTGGAACTTTCCAGGCTCACGGACAATGATTCCCTGGTGTTTGCTGCAGAGGCCCTGCAAAGCCTCATGTGTAGATTTAAGAGTGAGGAAATTGAACCAAGACACAAGTTTCTTAAGGCTCTTTTTCAGGTGCTCCACACCAACCTAAACAACGGCACAAACACTGACAATAAAATCATCACCATCTCACAGAAAGTTACTGGAAAGGAACTTCCTTCTAATGAGGTCTTTGTTCTGACCTTTCTTGAGAATCTCCTGAGAGTGGTTACTAGAGAAACAGAAGCTGAGAAAAACAGGACATCTCCTGCAGGCAAATGGTGTTTGGAGATTTTATTTGACTGTGCAGAGCAGTTCCAAGACTCAACAGCACAAATCAAGGAACTCTTCCAGATGGTTTCAAATCTTGGACTTTGGTCCCCGTAAGGCCTTAAACCTCCTTGGAGCATTAACTGACCACCATCATGATGAAGACTGTATTTCCATCATGAAGATTTTACACTTGATGGCAACGTATCAGGTGTCTTCCACGTGGACAGACAAGGACAACCAATCTCTCCTTAAACTCTTTGAGTCAACTAGAACTGTGAATCTGATCCAGCGTCTCAAAAAGAGCCTGAGAGATGAGAAAACAAAAAGCCTTGACACTCTGTTTGATGAAATACGGCAGATGAAAGACATCGATGAACAAACACTGAGTAAATCATACAGTGTAGTAACTCATGTAACAAACCTGATCGAAACCGGTGAAATTAAAAACCACACAGATGTACAGCGAGCTAGGAATCTGAGTCACAGCACGGACACAGAAGACCTTCAGGAGGTCCTGGCAGTCTTATGCAATGCTGTAAACCTGTGCCAGGCTGAAGGGAAGTGGTGGCCCAGAACCACCCAGATGACCAGCTGGTGCCTCTTGGCCTTGTCTGACACTGGGATTCTCCTGGAGATGGGCACTGGAGAAGGGAAGTCTTGTGTCATAGCAATGTTTGCAGTGCTGCGTGTGCTTAGGGGTGAAAAAGTAGATGTGGTGTCCAGCTCTTCTGTGTTATGTCAAAGAGATGCAGAAGAATGGACCAACTTCTACAAGTACTTTGGCTTGACAGCTGACACAAACACAAATAAAACCCAAGATAAAGATCGCAAAGAATGCTACCAGAAGGACGTGGTCTATGGCACTATCGAAGCCTTCGCTGCAGATCACCTTCGCCAGATATTTGAGATGAAGGATGTGAGGCCTGATCGCAGCTATCAGTGCATCATAATCGACGAAGTGGACTCGCTGCTGCTGGATCAGGGAGTGCAGCTGACCTACCTGTCCAGCCCCATGGTCTGCATGCAGCACCTGAACATCATCCTGGCCATGATCTGGGGCCACGTCAGCCAGTACGGCTTCCTGTCTACAGGAGACCAGACATTTGTCCGAGGTCCTCCTGCTTCATTCTTCAAGGCCATCTTTGACTCAATAGACACAGAAGAAACTGACATTAATGATCCAATGGACATTTTACGTATCGCTGAAGAAACCAACACTGTGCCAAGTGGATTTACAGAGGATACCTACAAAAGTGAAAAGGATGAACTTCTGATCAAACTGAAAACTGTGAGTCAGGATGCTGTGGTAGAGTTTTTCCAAGAAATTGAGGACTATGTCCCCTATGGTTTCACTGTTTACACTTTAGACGACAAGGGATTGCTCCGTCTTAGAAAACGCAGCCCGTACAACAACAAGGACATTCCAGAGCTTAAATTTCTTGTCTTGGAGGAAGGCTTGTGTTGTACTCTCTATGATTCAGAAGAAATTCTCATCAAGCCCATTGCAAATTAATCTCAGAGAAGATTCAGTACACCCCATGTACAAACAATGAAGACAAAATCAGCATTCCTGGATTCTTGAAGAATCTGGTGGAGAAGAAAGTGTCAGTGTGGGTTCAGAATGCCTTTCTGGCAATGCAGCTGAAGCAAGGACGGGAATATGTTGTAGAAAACGACAACGTCTGTCCAGTGGATTTCAGGTCAACTGGTATAATAGAACTGAATAAGAAATGGGGGGATGGTCTGCAGCAATTTGTTGAGATTAAACACCAAATCAAACTGAGCACAATTTCAACAGTGACAAACTACGTGTCTAACATCTCCTTTTTTGAAAAGTACCATGGGAAAATATATGGAACAACGGGGACACTTGGGAGCAGAGCAGACATTCTGTTTTTGCAGGAGCTATATCCAAATCTTTCTGCCTTCAAAATGCCAACATTCAACAGGAAGAAGTTATTTGAGGTCAAAGGTACTCTGAAGACCTCAGCTGAAGAGTGGAAATCTGAAATAAAACGTGTGGTTATGGCTCAGATTTCCCCAAATTCATACAGAGATGGAAGAGCAGCCCTGGTGATCTGTGAAACTATCAACAAAGCCAAAGAGATCTACGAAGAGCTGAAAAGCAGCATCCCAGGTGAGATTATTCTCTACTGCCGCAGCGACAAAGACAAAATGGAAAAGGAACTGGTACCTGGTGATGTCATTGTTGCCACAAACCTTGCCGGGCGTGGCACAGACATAAAAGTGTCCAAACGGGTGAACAACAATGGAGGACTATTTGTGATCCTCTCCTTCCTCTCTGAGAACACAAGAGTGGAACTCCAGGCTTTTGGTCGAACTGCTCGTAAAGGAAACCTGGATCTGCTCAGATAATCGCGTCCACTGAACACCAGTCTTTCAGGACGGTGTCTTCTCTGGAGGAAGCTAAGAGCACAAGGGATAGACTTGCAGCAGAAAAGATAAATCACATGATGAACGATGTCACTGAGTTGAAACTGCGAGAGGACCTGTTTTCAGAGTACTGCAAAACTCTTGAAGATGTTTATAAGAAGACAGATGGAGAAGAGGAAAGAGCTGTTGTTGCCATCATGAATGAGTTCTGGGGGATATGGTTGCAAACAAAATCAGAGGAAATTGACCAGTTGAAGAGAAATGAATTGCAAAAGAGTTTGAAAGCTGATTTGTCATTGGCACAAAGTCAGTCTCAAAGTCAGACTTCACCGTGTTCTAGCATTTATCACTACATCACGTTTGGAAATGTCGCGCTGAGTGAAAAACAATGGGACGTCAGCGCCAGGCTATTTGAAAAGGCCATGAATCAAGATGAAAGCTGGGCAGCCATAGCTTTTTACAGTCATGCATACTGCACTATAAAGCAGCAGAAAGCAGATTACCTGACTAAGGCCAGAGATGATCTAAAGAAGGCTCAGGAGTCTCTGAAGTATCTCAGTGAACAATCCGTGGTCTGTCTGCAGTTTGTAAAAATGTCCTCTGCACACTCAGCCAACAGTAACCAAACCAGCCTTGAAAAACAGTTAACAACCAAGTGCAGCATGTTGAGTTACTTTGATAAAAACATTAGTGAGGCCATCCAGAAGCTGGATGAGATCAAAGAAAGAGGGAGGGATGCAATAGTCAAAAAATCCCCAATGTTCTCCCTGGTGTCGACTGCTGATGAAGAGCTCCAGGTGGAAGCCTACAACCTCTACAGTCAAGGTCTAAAAATATGTATTTTCTGTGGAAGAGGAGCCTCGTTTCTCATGGGAAGGTCTGCTGGTGTTCTGTCTTGGAGTTCTGCAGATTATTGGAGGAGCACTGCTCATTGCATTTACATATGGGACATTAGCTCAAGTCGGCATGGGACTCATCACTGAAGGAATATCAGACTGCATCACTGGCATAGAGGCCATGGTGACGGGAGAATTCAGCTGGAAAATCATGGGCTATAGAAAAAGCCATTTCTATAGGTGTATCTCTCATTGGGTTTGGAGTTGGAAAGCTGATTTCAAAGGGCTTCAAAGCTTCTAAAATGTTAATAAAGGTCTTTGGGAAACAGCTGAAGTTGATGCCAAAGTTTCTCTCCAGAGGGGCTAAAGATGGTTTAAGTGTTGTTGCAAAGACAAATATGAAGAATGCAGTAAAACTCACTGCTAAAAAAATGGTAGAGGAAATCATTACCTATGGACTTGGGAAGGCGGAAGAGAAAATACTGGAAGAAATACTGAACAGCATTAAAAATGAGGTGAAAAGGGGAATTGTTAACAACGTGAAATCCAACATGGAAAAAGAGCCCTTGGCTTCATTAGTAGACTCCATCGTCCTCTCACACCTTGAGGATAAAAAGCAGCTTCATGATCTCCTGCAGGACGAGAACAGAAAGCGTGAGCTGCTGGCCATTTTCAGAGAGTTAAGCAACACTGCTGTACAGCCGTTCTATGCAGACCTCAGCTGGCAGAACAAGCTCAACTCTTCCTTCTCCACAGTGATTAACAGAGCGAAAGCAGAGACCAAAGGAACAGCACGTGGAATTCTGACGGCCATCCAAGCTGTCCACATGGGAGTACTAGAAGTAGACGCCATTAGTACAGTGCACAGCCTCTCCAGCAAGTTTTTCTCAAACCTCCATGAACAGCTGAATATATTTAAAAAAGAAAAAGCTTTGTCAGAGAAAGTGAAGGTAAATGAGCTGTCTGCTTCTGATGCTGAGATGCTGAAAGAATTCAAGCAGGACTTGGCTGACACCATCAGTGCTTTATTGGCTGATGCTTTGGTAGAAGTGTTCCACCAGAAGTTCTCCAGTCACATTGTTTCTCGTGTTCAAGGCAAAGTAAATGGCGTCATTGGCCGTTATGTAAGAACTGGCTTAAAGAGTGACAGAACAGAGGAAAAACTCAAAGCTGGACAGAACAACAGATACATCTCATACATGCCAGGAGACCCGAATGCTAAACATAAATCTGCAGGAGAGGCAGGTAAACGCTCAGAGTCACATGCTGAAAAGATCAGGAACCCTGTGACTGCAGGCACCATTCTTGATATCAGAGTCCTGTCAGAAGCCACTGGGACTAAGGTTGTTATTCTAACAGAGGACAGCCATGGCAGACTTACCAAGATGCAGGAGCTGAACCCAGGAGCTAAAGCCACCAATCAAACTGTGACACTGATCTACAGACCAAAGAGTGCCCAACACCCAGACGGCCATTATGATGTGCGCATCAATAACCAGACAGTAAACATAGACAGCGAGAGCAAGAGCTGCCTGTTTCACGCTTTGGCACGAGGCATGAAACCAGAGGCCAGTGAAGAAGAGATCGCTTTAGAAGCAGACCGCCTCCGATCTGTGGAGGCCGACACTCTCCTCACACATCCAGGCCAATGGGAGCCTTTCATCAAGCGCAAAGAGTGGACTGAAGCAATCAGAGGAGGGGACTGGTACATGGCAGAGGGAGCTGCACCAACAAAGAGAAAAATCAAACTCATGAAAGAAACTGAGGAAGCTCTTGAGCAAGAAACTGGGAAAGTGAAACTGTACGAAGAGTGGCAGCAGGATGCAAAGAAGAGAAAAGGAATTGGAAAGTTCATCAACGGAGATCACCAACCACCAGTAAACAGTATACTGAAAGCAAATGAATTGAACCAGAATAGTAAATTAGCTACAGCTATGCTTGAGGTGGCAACAGCCTCTTCTCCTCTGGATAAAAAGCTTATAGAGGACGTATACAACACTCATGGGCTTGGGCTTCCAACTGTTTATGTACCAGAAGAGGTGCATCGTGAGTTCCCCAGTACAAAATCTCAAAGATTCAGGGACTTACTGGCTGAAACCATAAGCAAGGATGATGTTGCGGCCACCTTCAAACTGACCATCCTTGGTGCAATGCCCAGAAGTATGTTAGACAGCTCCAAGGAGTACAACAATTTTCAGAGTAAAAAAATGAGTCCCACCAGGCTGAAGGTTTTCCAGGACAGTTTTCCAGAACATTCTAAAGCATTAGTGGATAAATGGTTCAACCTCCTGGGACACAAAACAGATCTCATGAAACCAGAGATTAAAAAAGAAATGGAGGACTGGATCAATGCTAAAAAATATGAAGATCAAAATGATCCCTTCAGGAACCAAGTCATCAGCACCCTTCAAAGGTAAGATCATTTCTAAAATATCAGACATTGCATTTATAGGTTGTGTGTATTTTCTAAAGAGTAGTGTACGGGAAGCAAATTCAGCATAAAACCTGTCTGGTATTGGAATAGGAAATAAAGGGGTGGGAGGTCCATTGTGAAGGCTGTGCCTTCAGTATTGACCTACCAGTATTGTAAAACCGATAACTCAACTCTCTCTTCGGATAAATGAATCCATCCTCTCTTGGCTGGCCAGGCACCTGCAGTTTTATGAACTGAACACTTTCCACCAACATCACTGGAAATATGTGACTGTCCTGAATCATAAAAGCACATTGCCACAGAGGAGTTGTGTGCAGTCACTTCCTCCTGAATTTGTGGGAGAATAAAAAAGATATACAGATATAATTATATTTACTGAAAACATTAAGAGACCACTCCTACACTGTAAACTTTGCATTATGGTGAGCAGTTGATCAAAGTGAATTTGTGTTTTCTTTACAGTGTATCGAAACCTGGCAATGTGACTGATTGAACTGAAGAAGTAAAATGAAAACTACAGAGATCTTCCAGCTCCAGGTTCATCATCAAGAGACCTCTCTGAAGATGTATCATGAGAATCACTTTTCCTTTGGTTTAATTCAAAATAACCTTTTACTATCCAGGGGGCTCATTACAGAAACAATCCTAACTACTTGTCCTGTCTCATCTCAAAAGTGAAAGAAAGGAAACAAAGATTATTCTACTTTACCTTTGAATTCCATTATGGAAATCAAACATAGACTGTGCCATTGGACAGACTTTTCACAAACAACATAACTGTCAATGTGCCTATTTTACACCCCAAAAGTTCTTCCTTTGGCCATATGATTCTCTTGTAGTGAGTTCTAAATATCTCCACTGAAATGTTCTACGTTCTGTCCATTTGTCCTGGTGTGCCTGGAAATTGAGGAGCAATGGTACGTGGTTAGGACAGAAACATACATTTAAATAGAAATGAGACAAAGTCCATGTTTAAACAATCTATTGCTGTAACTAATGATAATTTGTCACTAGAACGTTGTCAGTGGAGAACATCACCCGTACTAATTACTGTAAAAGGTCATAATAATCTTCCTACCATATATTTAGGGTTCCCCTTTTTCCAAAGATGCAGTTGTTGAGCAGCCACTGCAGGCTAATATAATTTTTAAATTTAAATTTAAAATCAGGTCTGTGCTGTTTTATAGTGAGGACTCACAATGTTTGATTTTAGCTTCTTGGATGCTTCAGTGAAGTCTGAATCCTGACTATAGGTAAAACAATCTAAAGTTAGAAAACCTCAGTCTGTAATGGGAAAAGATTTAGGATGTGTCTTTAATGAGGAACCCTGGTTTGTTTGTTTTTACAGTACTAATCTTTTTTTCACTGTTTTAAAGAACATCAAAAAGAAGAAAAGTTTAAATATCAATGTTGGACTATATATTATTCCTGATATTGTATTGTTATTGAAATCTTTCCATCACTTCAGCAGGCATAACGTTTCCATATGTGCTTTGATCATCAATTTGAAGCCATACATATTTCCTCATGTGTGCTAGACTGTTTGATAAATTTGATTGTTTTTTAATAAGAAATATCTTCTTCATGTGCAGGACTGTGTCCTCATGGTTCAACATCCATTTAATGGGAAAAACAGACATAGATTTTAAATCGATGCTCTCATCCAGAGGAATTGATAAACAAAAGTGTAGATTTTTATTAAATCATCTCAGGATATCATTTAAGATCACAGATATCAGGTAACAGTGAAGAGAATGCTCTTGAGCAGGTTTGGTGAATCTTTTTATTTTCCTCTTTCTGTGCTCGTCATTTCTTCCTCAGAATATTTTGTCTTTTCATTATCTTCTCATAGTGTGCTGATTGTGGTAGCCTCAACAAATAGAAAAATATAATCAGCCATATGTATCAATTAATGGAACAAGCTAGCGACTAGCTAACTTTTGCTAACTATCAATTAAAGTAGGAAGGTTGCAGAGAAACAGAAACTGACTGTTTGATATCACAGAAGCTACAGAGAAAAAGCAAGAAAGTGGATGTAACAATGCTGGGAAATAGTATGTCATGTCGGGAAATGATTGTGGGAAATATTAGAGGAAAAAGCTTGAGATGTGCCTCAGACATGGATGATTAGTTGCTGAGCTGCTGATTGGATGAAGAGAATAGAGGCGGGGCTCAGAGAGGGTGAAACAGAGCTGATCAAATCCCAGACACAGTTTGGATGGCAGGA
>NW_024041359.1:0-5917 GCF_014851395.1 Micropterus salmoides
TAAGTACTGTGTTCTGTATGTGCTGAGGTAGTTTGGCATATCGGACTTGTATGGGCTCAGAGGAAATCGCTGTGTTTCATACGTCCCGCGTTTCAATCATCCCGGCTCTCCCTAATAGATAACAATTGTTTTAGATAAAAGTGTCAGCTAAATAACTAATTATTATATTATTATTATTATTAAATTACAGCTGAGACTTATGAGAAGGGGAACATGTTTGAACTGTTTGTTTGAATTGCATTGCAACTTGTAGTACAGACATTTTAGTCAGAACAACAAATGTCAGTCTCACGGTGGCACTAGAGGAAAGCTCAAGGAGAATGACAGATGGAACAAGGATTCAGAGGACCACAAATGTATGTACAAAATTCATTTGCAATTTGTCCGCTGTTGATACATTTATCTCTGCCATCTTCATCCTGCCATCCTGCTAGCAGACATGCACTTTTCCCCATTTGTTTTTATAGTGTTGCATTTTGTATGTGTAAAATCATCTGGAATGTATCCCTTTTTGTCCAGACTGTCCAGAACCACGCAGCGTCCCACCTATTCATCGAAGGTGAAAGAGAGGAGATGAACTGGAAAAGGTGAGACGATTTATTTGTGATTATTTCTAGATTTTTGTTAGCAGTGATAAAAAAAAATTACATTCAATCTACATTTTAAGGACTAGAGTTTCTGTGGTATTCTTTTTGTTAGACTGTTTTAAGTGTTTTGCTGTGAAGCATGCCTTTCTAGAATCTAAAAAAATATTTGTATTGGACTGCTCTGCAGTAAAGCAGTGTAGGTGTTCAGTGATTTTAGCCAGCTAGTAGCATGCTGTTTATGTAGCATGAAGAGAAAACTGAGGTTGCAGAGGTCTGACTGAAGATGTCATGTGTAGATATATTTTTTGAACTACTTTAGCTTTCCAACGGGCTGTTTTGCTGGATCATGCTGTATTGATGCTTTGTTGATGCTTGTATGTTATTCCTCAAATGTAAGTTGCTTTGAATAAAAGCGCCAAATGAATAAATGTAACGTAATGTAAGTCACTCAACAGATATTATAACAGAACATACACACACCCTAACAAACAGTCTACTCAGCTAATGTTATATAAGAGGCAACTGATGAGCTTTGCACTGTACAGAATCCTTCACATTATGTATTGTCACATAGTGATAAGACATACAATGCTCCTATTCTCTCACAAGTCTGCTATGACAACATCACCCAGAGGTCAAAGAGTTCATTCCCCCACAGTTAACACCCACAGTCTTCCATAATAATAATCCAATAAAAACCCGCACAGTGTGAACCCAACCTCCAGGAAATCTTTCAGTGTATAAGAGCCGCCATATAGATACGGCAGCTTTACCCTCGGCACCAGGTTGTATTGTAAAGTCTGCACCCTTGTAGCCAGCTCATGGTAAAACAAGCCTTGTCTCTGGAGTCTGGGTGAGGAGGAGGAATAGATTCTTGATTCATATATATATACACTCAGTTTAATTTGAGTGAGCCACGTGCATTGCGCTGGACAAACTCATTTGCATAAAGGCGAGGTTGTGTTAATGAAAATTCAGATATGGCGAACAGTCAGTCAACTCACTGCAGCGTAACGTCATGCGCGATGGATCTCCTGCTCCTGTTTAAAATTAATAGAATCTGTCGACCGATCCAGTTTGTCTGCACCATGACTGTTATTTAAGTGCAAATAGCAAGTGGAGTCAGTCAAAAAAAAAAAAGTTCAGCGGCAGGACAAAGACCGAGAACAACACAAGCCCAGCCTACCACAACCTGCAACTGAGACTAAGATCCAGGGGCGATAGCCACTAATCAGGTGGCCAAAATCCTGTGAGAAAAAGGAGTGGGAAGGGAACTGTTTACTGATCACCTTTAAAGAATTTCACGGTTTTGCTGAATTGCTGCTTGTGTATGAGCCAGGGCTCTGCTGGCGGTTCAAGTCACTATGTGCATGTGAATCACCCCCTTCAATCTTTTCACGAGACCAGCTTGTGTTATTATTTAAGACTGTCATTCAAATCACCTAATCCTGGACTTCCTCTGTTGCTAGGGTACCAACCCTCTGTTACCGGATGCCACCACCACTGTGGAAAACCCAACCTTTACTGGAGTGTGAGGGTTTCTGCTGCAGCTCAGCGAGTGTTCAGTGCTTCACTGTTGCATCTGAGTTTTGCCTTTATGTTAGAAAGTATCATTTGTAATGCTCATCTGTATTTGAAAATGTTCACAATCACACTTATTTACTTTTTATGTTGGCTTTTTTTTAAGAATTATAGTCAGTTGTATTCTATTTGTTTACTTACTATTCCAAAAATGATGCAGATTTTTGTTCACTGCATATAATAATTTTACAAAATGTAATGTAATGTTGTATAGCTTATAATGTATACAGTTTATAGTGGTACAGTATGTATAGGATGGGCAGAATATAATCATTTATAAAACGGGTAGACACCAGTAGACCCTGTGCATAAACCCTGATTTAACCGTCACATTTCACCTTAATCACTTTGAAGTTCAAAGGTGGTAGTAATTTCATACTGCTTAACAGATAATTAAATTCAATTTATTAATTAAAATACGGGCACAGAATAAGGACTGCACTTAATTCTAAAAATTAAACTAAATTATAATGACAATAAAGATATTCTATTCTAAATATATCCTGCTGGTGGTGGTGTAATGGTGTGGGGGATATTTTCTTGGCACACTTTGGGCCCTTTCTGACAACAGTGTACTCATCTTCTGATGGCTGCTTCCAGCAGGATAATGCACCATGTCACCAAGCTGAAAGCAAAAGGTGGTCCAACCCAGTACTAGCAAGGTGCACCTAATAAAGTGGCCAGTGAGTGTATATAACAATTGGAAGTCATTTGGATAAAAGCATCAGCTAAATGAATGTAATGTTACTGAAGCCAGAATAAACATCACAATGATATGATCGGTTTCTATGATGACAAGCAGCCCAGTGTCCCAGTTACACCACTCAGGAGAGGCGAAACCCACACCTTTTAAATCAATTCAGATTTAAACACAGCTCTGCATCAAGATTTTGTGTCACAAATTGATAGACTAAACCCAAAACCAGACTAGAGCTCGGCAGTAAGTTTAAACACTTTATTAAACAACAGTAACTCAAGAATGGTTTGAGCAAGGGCAGGGTTAAACTCTCCGTGTGGCTGGACGGCATGGCAGGCAGGCAGGCAGGCAGTGATGCAGAGAAATGGGTTCCGACCATGTGACTCAGCACTGGATGTTGGCTTGAGACCTTCAATGCTCAATATAATCTGATGGGCATCGAAGAGAAATGCAGGGCTTATAAAGCAACATTGATAGGCATGATACGAATCAGGTGTGTCACTTAGCCTGCCAAACAGGTGTCTGAACCAACCCCAGGAACCACTACATGTCACGCTCACTGCTACAACCTGCAGGAAAGGAAAATAGAGGGAGCAGCGAGAGAGAGAGGAAGACAGAGCAACAGGAAAGCCAAAACACAACAGCCAGCCACACACTCAAAAAGGAAAACACCAAAAACACAATCATGCTTATACTGATAATTCCAGCCATGTCACAGCTGGAGAGTCATGACACTGTGGAAGTGCTCATATATTCATCTACTTATATCGATCCTATAACCAATTCAGTACAGGTGGGTGGAGTCACCATAATATAAATGAGCAAGCCTCACTTTTTACAAACAGACTTAAACGAGACATCAACAAGCTGCTGACCTGACGACGTTCACAGGAACAGGTTGAGTGAGTGTGATCTTTTTCTTTACACATTTGAAAAGTTTTCATATCAGATAAATCTATGATTCAAACGAAGACAGAGTGACAAAGGAATGGTTTCAAATTAATGCAGGGTTGTTGCCCTAAATAGGAGGATCCCTAATGTCAATAGACATGATATCATGGTGAGCCATCAGTCATGACAAACCTCTTCTTTTCAACAAGCCAGCAACAAGCAGAGACTCACTTTTTCAGCAGAACGCCCGACACCCAAATGAGAAAGCTGCACTTTGACAGACAGATGTTGGAGAGAAATTGAATCACTCTATAAAATAAAAGACAGCAGCAGTTCAGCTAGTGAAATGTTACTCTTGGGATTTAGAAGCAGACACGGACAACAATTTAGAGTCAGAAACACAGAGGTTGACTGAAAAAAACCCTAATGTGCTAGTGGCGTTCCAAAAGGCAGAGGTGGAGAGCAGGCAGGCAGGTGAGACATGAATCCAAAAAATGATCTCAGGAAAGAGTGGCGCTCAAAACTCTACAAAGCAAGGAGCAATGACCTGAAGCAGGAGAAAAACACGGAATTAATCAGCGGTCAAGAAAAGGTAATTTCAAAGACTAAATACTGAGCTGGTCGGAGTGTGTGTTACTGCAAAGGTGTATGTACAATCTGGCGGAGACCTGACAGAGCTTGCTGTAGGTGTGTAGGCAGCCTCGGGTGAGCCGGTGCGCCATACCAACACATATAGAACTGACAGACAGCTCACAAACAACAAGGAAAGAAGAACAGAGGAGACACAAGGACTGAGGGGGTGGCAAAAATTTGGGCTGTAAATTTACAGCAAGAATCTGTCATTTGATGGTATTTTATTGTAGTAGAATATAAAAAATATATATGTTTTGTAATTTAATGGGAAATCTTTGACAGTTTTGGCTCTCAGACTCGTAACCATTTTTTACACATTAATCAGCAGGTTGAAGCTGACCTGTTATTAACTCAGCTGTCCGAGAGAGTTTTTCTGTAGTAGTTTTCTCTTCAGGCGTTTCTGTGTTAAAGGGGAGATGGAGAGAAGCCAGTTTGACTGCATGTTTCCTTTTGTTCTTTGAGTCGCCTTCACTGTAAAAACTAAACTAAAGTCAACTGGTCTCGTTGCTTCAACAACAGGTTTGTTAACTTGTCATCAGTTGTGGAACACAGGAAAGTTTGAGGTTTGTTTTCTGTCAGCTGCAGGTTTGAGGAGAGGAGATGGGGGATAGAAAAAGGAGAGAAGGAATGGTGGAAGAAGAGGAAGGGGGAAATAGAAGGGGAGGAAACAGAAGGCGTGTAGTTAAAACTGATTACTTTCATTGCACTCAGTTAGTAACTATAACACTCCCGCTGATATCTGCAGCTTATCTGGTTTCACACAAACAGTTTTCTTCTCTTGAATCATTCAAATGTCCAGATGAAACATGGCTGCCTCACAAAGTGCCATTCAGTTTAGATCTCCATGAAGCAGAGCAGTAACATCCTCCACCTGCTCCATGAGGCCATCTAGTGGACTGATGGTAGAAATTGATCAGCTGACGGCAGCTTACTGCTCTCATTCTACCTGACCAATGAGAACAAGCAGCATCTTCTCTGTCCAACAACAAAGCACTATTGATCCATGTATTGATTAGTTTGAAGTGTAGAGTTGTTTTGCACGTGAAGGGCTTCTTTAGTCTAAGCAACATCCAACAAGCAAATATTTGAAACACGCAGTTCTATTTTGTATAGGCTCGCCCTCTAAGGCTATCGCTTGTGGTTTCATCCCTCACACACTTGCGCAGCTTTTGTCTATGTCCACCAGCGAGATGGGCCACACAGTCTTCAGCCTTCTAAATTCCTTAAAGAATGTGTGGTGTCCGCACAATAATGCTGCGATGATGTGTTGAGAAGAATCCGCTTGACACTGTTCTTGATCATAAAGTTTATTAAATCAAGGAGTTCAGCATCAATTACAAGCTCTGCAGCAGCCTGATGGCCACTCTGTCTCTCTGTACATCAAACATAGCTTATATAGGATATTTAAGGTATCTGTTAGGTACCATAGAAGGGTTTGAGTCTGCAAAATAAAGCTCCAACCCATAGAAAGATACAGTACTATTCTGAGGTAACAAAACAAGGGGTCAGAGGTCAAATTCTAAGGGGT
>NW_024041360.1:0-26034 GCF_014851395.1 Micropterus salmoides
ATTATGACATTGTCAGAATTCTGATTGATAAAGTACAGGAAGTGACAGAACCTTTCACACAGCATGGTGTTTATGACATCATCAACATTATGACATTGTCAGAATTCTGATTGATAAAGTACAGGAAGTGACAGAACCTTTCACACAGCATGGTGTTTATGACATCATCAACATTATGACATTGTCAGAATTCTGATTGATAAAGTACAGGAAGTGACAGAACCTTTCACACAGCATGGTGTTTATGACATCATCAACATTATGACATTGTCAGAATTCTGATTGATAAAGTACAGGAAGTGATCACCTTCCCCAGGGTGTTTATGACATCATCAACATTATGACATTGTCAATTCTGATTGATAAAGTACAGGAAGTGACAGAACCTTTCACACAGCATGGTGTTTATGACATCATCAACATTATGACATTGTCAGAATTCTGATTGATAAAGTACAGGAGTGACATCACATTCCCCTCAGAATGGTGTTTATGACATCATCAACAATGACATTGTCAGAATTCTGATTGATAAAGTACAGGAAGTCTCAGAACCTTTACACAGCATGGTGTTTATGACATCATCAACATTATGACATTGTCAGAATTCTGATTGATAAAGTACAGGAAGTGACAGAACCTTTCACCAGCATGGTGTTTATGACATCATCAACATTATGACATTGTCAGAATTCTGATTGATAAAGTACAGGAATGACAGAACCTTTCCACAGCATGGTGTTTATGACATCATCAACATTATGACATTGTCAGAATTCTGATTGATAAAGTACAGGAGTGACAGAACCTTTACACAGCATGGTGTTTATGACATCATCAACATTATGACATTGTCAGAATTCTGATTGATAAAGTACAGGAAGTGACAGAACCTTTCACACAGCATGGTGTTTATGACATCATCAACATTATGACATTGTCAGAATTCTGATTGATAAAGTACAGGAAGTGACAGAACCTTTCACACAGCATGGGTTTATGACATCATCAACATTATGACATTGTCAGAATTCTGATTGATAAAGTACAGGAAGTCAGAACCTTTCACACAGCATGGTGTTTATGACATCATCAACATTATGACATTGTCAGAATTCTGATTGATAAAGTACAGGAAGTGACAGAACCTTTCACACAGCATGGTTTATGACATCATCAACATTATGACATTGTCAGAATTCTGATTGATAAAGTACAGGAAGTGACACACATTCCCACAGCATGGTGTTTATGACATCATCAACATTATGACATTGTCAGAATTCTGATTGATAAAGTACAGGAAGTGACAGAACCTTTCACACAGCATGGTGTTTATGACATCATCAACATTATGACATTGTCAGAATTCTGATGATAAAGTACAGGAAGTGACAGAACCTTTCACACAGCATGGTTTTATGACATCATCAACATTATGACATTGTCAGAATTCTGATTGATAAAGTACAGGAAGTGAATCACATTCCCCTCAGATGGTGTTTATGACATCATCAACATTATGACATTGTCAGATTCTGATTGATAAAGTACAGGAAGTGACAGAACCTTTCACACAGCATGGTGTTTATGACATCATCAACATTATGACATTGTCAGAATTCTGATTGATAAAGTACAGGAAGTGACATCACCTTCCCAATGGTGTTTATGACATCATCAACATTATGACATTGTCAGAATTCTGATTGATAAAGTACAGGAAGTGACAGAACCTTTCACACAGCATGGTGTTTATGACATCATCAACATTATGACATTGTCAGAATTCTGATTGATAAAGTACAGGAAGTGACAGAACCTTTCACACAGCATGGTTTTATGACATCATCAACATTATGACATTGTCAGAATTCTGATTGATAAAGTACAGGAAGTGACATCACATTCCCAGCATGGTGTTTATGACATCATCAACATTATGACATTGTCAGAATTCTGATTGATAAAGTACAGGAAGTGACAGAACCTTTCACACAGCATGGTGTTTATGACATCATCAACATTATGACATTGTCAGAATTCTGATTGATAAAGTACAGGAGTGACAGAACCTTTCACACAGCATGGTGTTTATGACATCATCAACATTATGACATTGTCAGAATTCTGATTGATAAAGTACAGGAAGTGACAGAACCTTTCACACAGCATGGTGTTTATGACATCATCAACATTATGACATTGTCAGAATTCTGATTGATAAAGTACAGGAAGTGACAGAACCTTTCACACAGCATGGGTTTATGACATCATCAACATTATGACATTGTCAGAATTCTGATTGATAAAGTACAGGAGTGACATCACATTCCCCTCAGAATGGTGTTTATGACATCATCAAGATATGACATTGTCAGAATTCTGATTGATAAAGTACAGGAAGTCAGAACCTTTCACACAGCATGGTGTTTATGACATCATCAACATTATGACATTGTCAGAATTCTGATTGATAAAGTACAGGAAGTGACATCACCTTCCCTCAGAATGGTGTTTATGACATCATCAACATTATGACATTGTCAGAATTCTGATTGATAAAGTACAGGAAGTCAGAACCTTTCACACAGCATGGTGTTTATGACATCATCAACATTATGACATTGTCAGAATTCTGATTGATAAAGTACAGGAGTGACACACATTTCCACAGCATGGTGTTTATGACATCATCAACATTATGACATTGTCAGAATTCTGATTGATAAAGTACAGGAAGTGACAGAACCTTTCACACAGCATGGTGTTTATGACATCATCAACATTATGACATTGTCAGAATTCTGATTGATAAAGTACAGGAAGTGACAGAACCTTTCACACAGCATGGTGTTTATGACATCATCAACATTATGACATTGTCAGAATTCTGATTGATAAAGTACAGGAAGTGACAGAACCTTTCACACAGCATGGTGTTTATGACATCATCAACATTATGACATTGTCAGAATTCTGATTGATAAAGTACAGGAAGTGACAGAACCTTTCACACAGCATGGTTTTATGACATCATCAACATTATGACATTGTCAGAATTCTGATTGATAAAGTACAGGAAGTGACATCACCTTCCACAGCATGGTGTTTATGACATCATCAACATTATGACATTGTCAGAATTCTGATTGATAAAGTACAGGAAGTCAGAACCTTTCACACAGCATGGTGTTTATGACATCATCAACATTATGACATTGTCAGAATTCTGATTGATAAAGTACAGGAAGTCAGAACCTTTCACACAGCATGGTGTTTATGACATCATCAACATTATGACATTGTCAGAATTCTGATTGATAAAGTACAGGAAGTGACAGAACCTTTCACACAGCATGGTTTTATGACATCATCAACATTATGACATTGTCAGAATTCTGATTGATAAAGTACAGGCAGTGACATCACATTCCACAGCATGGTGTTTATGACATCATCAACATTATGACATTGTCAGAATTCTGATTGATAAAGTACAGGAAGTCAGAACCTTTCACACAGCATGGTGTTTATGACATCATCAACATTATGACATTGTCAGAATTCTGATTGATAAAGTACAGGAAGTGACAGAACCTTTCACACAGCATGGTGTTTATGACATCATCAACATTATGACATTGTCAGAATTCTGATTGATAAAGTACAGGAAGTGACAGAACCTTTCACACAGCATGGTGTTTATGACATCATCAACATTATGACATTGTCAGAATTCTGATTGATAAAGTACAGGAAGTGACAGAACCTTTCACACAGCATGGTGTTTATGACATCATCAACATTATGACATTGTCAGAATTCTGATTGATAAAGTACAGGAAGTGACAGAACCTTTCACACAGCATGGTGTTTATGACATCATCAACATTATGACATTGTCAGAATTCTGATTGATAAAGTACAGGAAGTCAGAACCTTTCACACAGCATGGTGTTTATGACATCATCAACATTATGACATTGTCAGAATTCTGATTGATAAAGTACAGGAAGTGACAGAACCTTTCACACAGCATGGTTTTATGACATCATCAACATTATGACATTGTCAGAATTCTGATTGATAAAGTACAGGAAGTGACATCACTTCCCTCAGCATGGTGTTTATGACATCATCAACATTATGACATTGTCAGAATTCTGATTGATAAAGTACAGGAAGTGACAGAACCTTTCACACAGCATGGTTTTATGACATCATCAACATTATGACATTGTCAGAATTCTGATTGATAAAGTACAGGAAGTCAGAACCTTTCACACAGCATGGTGTTTATGACATCATCAACATTATGACATTGTCAGAATTCTGATTGATAAAGTACAGGAAGTGACAGAACCTTTCACACAGCATGGTTTTATGACATCATCAACATTATGACATTGTCAGAATTCTGATTGATAAAGTACAGGAAGTGACACACATTCCCAGATGGTGTTTATGACATCATCAACATTATGACATTGTCAGAATTCTGATTGATAAAGTACAGGAAGTGACAGAACCTTTCACACAGCATGGTGTTTATGACATCATCAACATTATGACATTGTCAGAATTCTGATTGATAAAGTACAGGAAGTGACAGAACCTTTCACACAGCATGGTTTTATGACATCATCAACATTATGACATTGTCAGAATTCTGATTGATAAAGTACAGGAAGTGACATCACTTCCCCTCAGAATGGTGTTTATGACATCATCAACATTATGACATTGTCAGAATTCTGATTGATAAAGTACAGGAAGTGACAGAACCTTTCACACAGCATGGTGTTTATGACATCATCAACATTATGACATTGTCAGAATTCTGATTGATAAAGTACAGGAAGTGACATCACATTCCCTCAGATGGTGTTTATGACATCATCAACATTATGACATTGTCAGAATTCTGATTGATAAAGTACAGGAAGTGACAGAACCTTTCACACAGCATGGTGTTTATGACATCATCAACATTATGACATTGTCAGAATTCTGATTGATAAAGTACAGGAAGTGACACCTTTCCACAGCATGGTGTTTATGACATCATCAACATTATGACATTGTCAGAATTCTGATTGATAAAGTACAGGAAGTGACAGAACCTTTCACACAGCATGGTGTTTATGACATCATCAACATTATGACATTGTCAGAATTCTGATTGATAAAGTACAGGAAGTGACAGAACCTTTCACACAGCATGGTGTTTATGACATCATCAACATTATGACATTGTCAGAATTCTGATTGATAAAGTACAGGAAGTGACATCACATTCCCTCAGAATGGTGTTTATGACATCATCAACATTATGACATTGTCAGAATTCTGATTGATAAAGTACAGGAAGTGACAGAACCTTTCACACAGCATGGTGTTTATGACATCATCAACATTATGACATTGTCAGAATTCTGATTGATAAAGTACAGGAAGTGACAGAACCTTTCACACAGCATGGTGTTTATGACATCATCAACATTATGACATTGTCAGAATTCTGATTGATAAAGTACAGGAAGTGACCATTTCCTCAGCATGGTGTTTATGACATCATCAATTATGACATTGTCAGAATTCTGATTGATAAAGTACAGGAAGTGACAGAACCTTTCACACAGCATGGTTTATGACATCATCAACATTATGACATTGTCAGAATTCTGATTGATAAAGTACAGGCAGTGACATCACACCCCTCAGATGGTGTTTATGACATCATCAACATTATGACATTGTCAGAATTCTGATTGATAAAGTACAGGAAGTGACAGAACCTTTCACACAGCATGGTGTTTATGACATCATCAACATTATGACATTGTCAGAATTCTGATTGATAAAGTACAGGAAGTGACATCACATTCCCTCAGCATGGTGTTTATGACATCATCAACATTATGACATTGTCAGAATTCTGATTGATAAAGTACAGGAAGTGACAGAACCTTTCACACAGCATGGTGTTTATGACATCATCAACATTATGACATTGTCAGAATTCTGATTGATAAAGTACAGGAAGTGACAGAACCTTTCACACAGCATGGTGTTTATGACATCATCAACATTATGACATTGTCAGAATTCTGATTGATAAAGTACAGGAAGTGACAGAACCTTTCACACAGCATGGTGTTTATGACATCATCAACATTATGACATTGTCAGAATTCTGATTGATAAAGTACAGGAAGTGACAGAACCTTTCACACAGCATGGTGTTTATGACATCATCAACATTATGACATTGTCAGAATTCTGATTGATAAAGTACAGGAAGTGACAGAACCTTTCACACAGCATGGTGTTTATGACATCATCAACATTATGACATTGTCAGAATTCTGATTGATAAAGTACAGGAAGTGACAGAACCTTTCACAGCATGGTGTTTATGACATCATCAACATTATGACATTGTCAGAATTCTGATTGATAAAGTACAGGAAGTGACAGAACCTTTCACACAGCATGGTGTTTATGACATCATCAACATTATGACATTGTCAGAATTCTGATTGATAAAGTACAGGAAGTGACAGAACCTTTCACACAGCATGGTTTTATGACATCATCAACATTATGACATTGTCAGAATTCTGATTGATAAAGTACAGGAAGTCTCAGAACCTTTCACACAGCATGGTGTTTATGACATCATCAACATTATGACATTGTCAGAATTCTGATTGATAAAGTACAGGAAGTGACAGAACCTTTCACACAGCATGGTTTTATGACATCATCAACATTATGACATTGTCAGAATTCTGATTGATAAAGTACAGGAAGTGACATCACATTCCCACAGAATGGTGTTTATGACATCATCAACATTATGACATTGTCAGAATTCTGATTGATAAAGTACAGGAAGTGACAGAACCTTTCACACAGCATGGTGTTTATGACATCATCAACATTATGACATTGTCAGAATTCTGATTGATAAAGTACAGGAAGTGACAGAACCTTTCACACAGCATGGTTTTATGACATCATCAACATTATGACATTGTCAGAATTCTGATTGATAAAGTACAGGAAGTGACACACATTCCCCTCAGATGGTGTTTATGACATCATCAACATTATGACATTGTCAGAATTCTGATTGATAAAGTACAGGAAGTGACAGAACCTTTCACACAGCATGGTGTTTATGACATCATCAACATTATGACATTGTCAGAATTCTGATTGATAAAGTACAGGAAGTGACATCACATTCCCCTCAGATGGTGTTTATGACATCATCAAATTATGACATTGTCAGAATTCTGATTGATAAAGTACAGGAAGTGACAGAACCTTTCACACAGCATGGTGTTTATGACATCATCAACATTATGACATTGTCAGAATTCTGATTGATAAAGTACAGGAAGTGACAGAACCTTTCACACAGCATGGTGTTTATGACATCATCAACATTATGACATTGTCAGAATTCTGATTGATAAAGTACAGGCAGTGACATCACTTTCACACAGCATGGTGTTTATGACATCATCAACATTATGACATTGTCAGAATTCTGATTGATAAAGTACAGGAAGTGACAGAACCTTTCACACAGCATGGTGTTTATGACATCATCAACATTATGACATTGTCAGAATTCTGATTGATAAAGTACAGGAAGTGACAGAACCTTTCACACAGCATGGTGTTTATGACATCATCAACATTATGACATTGTCAGAATTCTGATTGATAAAGTAGGAAGTGACAGAACCTTTCACACAGCATGGTGTTTATGACATCATCAACATTATGACATTGTCAGAATTCTGATTGATAAAGTACAGGAAGTGACAGAACCTTTCACACAGCATGGTTTTATGACATCATCAACATTATGACATTGTCAGAATTCTGATTGATAAAGTACAGGAAGTGACATCACTTTCCACAGCATGGTGTTTATGACATCATCAACATTATGACATTGTCAGAATTCTGATTGATAAAGTACAGGAAGTCAGAACCTTTCACACAGCATGGTGTTTATGACATCATCAACATTATGACATTGTCAGAATTCTGATTGATAAAGTACAGGAAGTGACATCACATTCCTCAGATGGTGTTTATGACATCATCAACATTATGACATTGTCAGAATTCTGATTGATAAAGTACAGGAAGTCAGAACCTTTCACACAGCATGGTGTTTATGACATCATCAACATTATGACATTGTCAGAATTCTGATTGATAAAGTACAGGAAGTGACAGAACCTTTCACACAGCATGGTTTATGACATCATCAACATTATGACATTGTCAGAATTCTGATTGATAAAGTACAGGAAGTGACATCACTTTCCACAGCATGGTGTTTATGACATCATCAACATTATGACATTGTCAGAATTCTGATTGATAAAGTACAGGAAGTCAGAACCTTTCACACAGCATGGTGTTTATGACATCATCAACATTATGACATTGTCAGAATTCTGATTGATAAAGTACAGGAAGTGACAGAACCTTTCACACAGCATGGTGTTTATGACATCATCAACATTATGACATTGTCAGAATTCTGATTGATAAAGTACAGGAAGTGACAGAACCTTTCACACAGCATGGTGTTTATGACATCATCAACATTATGACATTGTCAGAATTCTGATTGATAAAGTACAGGAAGTGACAGAACCTTTCACACAGCATGGTGTTTATGACATCATCAACATTATGACATTGTCAGAATTCTGATTGATAAAGTACAGGAAGTGACAGAACCTTTCACACAGCATGGTGTTTATGACATCATCAACATTATGACATTGTCAGAATTCTGATTGATAAAGTACAGGAAGTGACAGAACCTTTCACACAGCATGGTGTTTATGACATCATCAACATTATGACATTGTCAGAATTCTGATTGATAAAGTACAGGAGTGACATCACCTTCCCTCAGATGGTGTTTATGACATCATCAACATTATGACATTGTCAGAATTCTGATTGATAAAGTACAGGAAGTCAGAACCTTTCACACAGCATGGTGTTTATGACATCATCAACATTATGACATTGTCAGAATTCTGATTGATAAAGTACAGGAAGTCAGAACCTTCACACAGCATGGTGTTTATGACATCATCAACATTATGACATTGTCAGAATTCTGATTGATAAAGTACAGGAAGTGACAGAACCTTTCACACAGCATGGTGTTTATGACATCATCAACATTATGACATTGTCAGAATTCTGATTGATAAAGTACAGGAAGTGACATCACATTCCCCAGCATGGTGTTTATGACATCATCAACATTATGACATTGTCAGAAGTCTGATTGATAAAGTACAGGAAGTGACAGAACCTTTCACACAGCATGGTGTTTATGACATCATCAACATTATGACATTGTCAGAATTCTGATTGATAAAGTACAGGAAGTGACAGAACCTTTCACACAGCATGGTGTTTATGACATCATCAACATTATGACATTGTCAGAATTCTGATTGATAAAGTACAGGAAGTGACAGAACCTTTCACACAGCATGGTGTTTATGACATCATCAACATTATGACATTGTCAGAATTCTGATTGATAAAGTACAGGAAGTGACAGAACCTTTCACACAGCATGGTGTTTATGACATCATCAACATTATGACATTGTCAGAATTCTGATTGATAAAGTACAGGAAGTGACAGAACCTTTCACACAGCATGGTGTTTATGACATCATCAACATTATGACATTGTCAGAATTCTGATTGATAAAGTACAGGAAGTCAGAACCTTTCACACAGCATGGTGTTTATGACATCATCAACATTATGACATTGTCAGAATTCTGATTGATAAAGTACAGGAAGTGACAGAACCTTTCACACAGCATGGTGTTTATGACATCATCAACATTATGACATTGTCAGAATTCTGATTGATAAAGTACAGGCAGTGACATCACATTCCCCTCAGAATGGTGTTTATGACATCATCAACATTATGACATTGTCAGAATTCTGATTGATAAAGTACAGGAAGTGACAGAACCTTTCACACAGCATGGTGTTTATGACATCATCAACATTATGACATTGTCAGAATTCTGGTTGATAAAGTACAGGAAGTGACAGAACTTTTCACACAGCATGGTATTTATGACATCATCAAGAATATGACATTGTCAGAATTCTGATTGATAAAGTACAGGAAGTCTCAGAACCTTTCACACAGCATGGTGTTTATGACATCATCAACATTATGACATTGTCAGAATTCTGATTGATAAAGTATAGGAAGTGACAGAACCTTTCACACAGCATGGTTTTATGACATCATCAACATTATGACATTGTCAGAATTCTGATAGATAAAGTACAGGAAGTGACATCACATTCCCCTCAGAATGGTGTTTATGACATCATCAACATTATGACATTGTCAGAGTTCTGATTGATAAAGTACAGGAAGTGACAGAACCTTTCACACAGCATGGTGTTTATGACATCATCAACATTATGACATTGTCATAATTCTATTGATAAAGTACAGGAAGTGACAAAACCTTTCACACAGCATGGTATTTATGACATCATCAACATTATGACATTGTCAGAATTCTGATTGATAAAGTACAGGAAGTGACATCACATTCCCCTCAGAATGGTGTTTATGACATCATCAACATTATGACATTGTCAGAGTTCTGATTGATAAAGTACAGGAAGTGACAGAACCTTTCACACAGCATGGTGTTTATGACATCATCAACATTATGACATTGTCAGAATTCTGGTTGATAAAGTACAGGAAGTGACATCACATTCCCCTCAGAATGGTGTTTATGACATCATCAAGAATATGACATTGTCAGAATTCTGATTGATAAAGTACAGGAAGTCTCAGAACCTTTCACACAGCATGGTGTTTATGACATCATCAAGAATATGACATTGTCAGAATTCTGATTGATAAAGTACAGGAAGTGACAGAACCTTTCACACAGCATGGTGTTTATGACATCATCAAGAATATGACATTGTCAGAATTCTGATTGATAAAGTACAGGAAGTGACAGAACCTTTCACACAGCATGGTGTTTATGACATCATCAACATTATGACATTGTCAGAATTCTGGTTGATAAAGTACAGGAAGTGACAGAACCTTTCACACAGCATGGTGTTTATGACATCATCAACATTATGACATTGTCAGAATTCTGATTGATAAAGTACAGGCAGTGACATCACATGCCCCTCAGAATGGTGTTTATGACATCATCAAGAATATGACATTGTCAGAATTCTGATTGATAAAGTACAGGAAGTGACAGAACCTTTCACACAGCATGGTGTTTATGACATCATCAACATTATGACATTGTCATAAATTCTGATTGATAAAGTATAGGAAGTGACAGAACCTTTCACACAGCATGGTATTTATGACATCATCAAGAATATGACATTGTCAGAATTCTGATTGATAAAGTACAGGAAGTCTCAGAACCTTTCACACAGCATGGTGTTTATGACATCATCAACATTATGACATTGTCAGAATTCTGATTGATAAAGTATAGGAAGTGACAGAACCTTTCACACAGCATGGTATTTATGACATCATCAACATTATGACATTGTCAGAATTCTGATAGATAAAGTACAGGCAGTGACATCACATTCCCCTCAGAATGGTGTTTATGACATCATCAACATTATGACATTGTCAGAGTTCTGATTGATAAAGTACAGGAAGTGACAGAACCTTTCACACAGCATGGTGTTTATGACATCATCAACATTATGACATTGTCATAAATTCTTATTGATAAAGTACAGGAAGTGACAAAACCTTTCACACAGCATGGTTTATGACATCATCAACATTATGACATTGTCAGAATTCTGATTGATAAAGTACAGGAAGTGACATCACATTCCCTCAGAATGGTGTTTATGACATCATCAACATTATGACATTGTCAGAGTTCTGATTGATAAAGTACAGGAAGTGACAGAACCTTTCACACAGCATGGTGTTTATGACATCATCAACATTATGACATTGTCAGAATTCTGGTTGATAAAGTACAGGAAGTGACATCACATTCCCCTCAGAATGGTGTTTATGACATCATCAAGAATATGACATTGTCAGAATTCTGATTGATAAAGTACAGGAAGTCTCAGAACCTTTCACACAGCATGGTGTTTATGACATCATCAAGAATATGACATTGTCAGAATTCTGATTGATAAAGTATAGGAAGTGACAGAACCTTTCACACAGCATGGTATTTATGACATCATCAACATTATGACATTGTCAGAATTCTGATAGATAAAGTACAGGCAGTGACATCACATTCCCCTCAGAATGGTGTTTATGACATCATCAACATTATGACATTGTCAGAGTTCTGATTGATAATGTACAGGAAGTGACAGAACCTTTCACACAGCATGGTGTTTATGACATCATCAACATTATGACATTGTCAGAATTCTGGTTGATAAAGTACAGGAAGTCTCAGAACCTTTCACACAGCATGGTGTTTATGACATCATCAACATTATGACATTGTCAGAATTCTGATAGATAAAGTACAGGCAGTGACATCACATTCCCCTCAGAATGGTGTTTATGACATCATCAACATTATGACATTGTCAGAGTTCTGATTGATAATGTACAGGAAGTGACAGAACCTTTCACACAGCATGGTGTTTATGACATCATCAACATTATGACATTGTCAGAATTCTGATTGATAAAGTATAGGAAGTGACAGAACCTTTCACACAGCATGGTATTTATGACATCATCAACATTATGACATTGTCAGAATTCTGATAGATAAAGTAGAGGCAGTGACATCACATTCCCCTCAGAATGGTGTTTATGACATCATCAACATTATGACATTGTCAGAGTTCTGATTGATAATGTACAGGAAGTGACAGAACCTTTCACACAGCATGGTGTTTATGACATCATCAAGAATATGACATTGTCAGAATTCTGATTGATAAAGTACAGGAAGTCTCAGAACCTTTCACACAGCATGGTGTTTATGACATCATCAACATTATGACATTGTCAGAATTCTGATTGATAAAGTATAGGAAGTGACAGAACCTTTCACACAGCATGGTATTTATGACATCATCAACATTATGACATTGTCAGAATTCTGATAGATAAAGTACAGGCAGTGACATCACATTCCCCTCAGAATGGTGTTTATGACATCATCAACATTATGACATTGTCAGAGTTCTGATTGATAAAGTACAGGAAGTGACAGAACCTTTCACACAGCATGGTGTTTATGACATCATCAACATTATGACATTGTCATAATTCTTATTGATAAAGTACAGGAAGTGACAGAACCTTTCACACAGCATGGTATTTATGACATCATCAACATTATGACATTGTCAGAATTCTGATTGATAAAGTACAGGAAGTGACATCACATTCCCCTCAGAATGGTGTTTATGACATCATCAACATTATGACATTGTCAGAGTTCTGATTGATAAAGTACAGGAAGTGACAGAACCTTTCACACAGCATGGTGTTTATGACATCATCAACATTATGACATTGTCAGAATTCTGGTTGATAAAGTACAGGAAGTGACATCACATTCCCCTCAGAATGGTGTTTATGACATCATCAAGAATATGACATTGTCAGAATTCTGATTGATAAAGTATAGGAAGTGACAGAACCTTTCACACAGCATGGTGTTTATGAAATCATCAAGAATATGACATTGTCAGAATTCTGATTGATAAAGTACAGGAAGTGACAGAACCTTTCACACAGCATGGTGTTTATGACATCATCAACATTATGACATTGTCAGAATTCTGGTTGATAAAGTACAGGAAGTGACAGAACCTTTCACACAGCATGGTGTTTATGACATCATCAACATTATGACATTGTCAGAATTCTGATTGATAAAGTACAGGCAGTGACATCACATGCCCCTCAGAATGGTGTTTATGACATCATCAAGAATATGACATTGTCAGAATTCTGATTGATAAAGTACAGGAAGTGACAGAACCTTTCACACAGCATGGTGTTTATGACATCATCAACATTATGACATTGTCATAAATTCTGATTGATAAAGTACAGGAAGTGACAGAACCTTTCACACAGCATGGTATTTATGACATCATCAAGAATATGACATTGTCAGAATTCTGATTGATAAAGTACAGGAAGTCTCAGAACCTTTCACACAGCATGGTGTTTATGACATCATCAACATTATGACATTGTCAGAATTCTGATTGATAAAGTATAGGAAGTGACAGAACCTTTCACACAGCATGGTATTTATGACATCATCAACATTATGACATTGTCAGAATTCTGATAGATAAAGTACAGGCAGTGACATCACATTCCCCTCAGAATGGTGTTTATGACATCATCAACATTATGACATTGTCAGAGTTCTGATTGATAAAGTACAGGAAGTGACAGAACCTTTCACACAGCATGGTGTTTATGACATCATCAACATTATGACATTGTCATAAATTCTTATTGATAAAGTACAGGAAGTGACAAAACCTTTCACACAGCATGGTATTTATGATGTAGTGGACCTAAATTCATTAGTTATGTATTTTAATAAATTTATGAGAATTGATACCCAATTATGAATTATTATTCATAAAATCAGAATTTCCTCGTAAAGGGCACCACCGGAGTTGTTATAATCCTAGAGTCTCCGGACCTCTAGGTAGTTTTGAATAATTATACAATTATTACTAGTGATCAGTTAGTTAATAATCGCTCAATTATCTTAAATCAGTCAGTCAGTCTCATATCTAAAGGGTCAATTCTCTTGGCAGGAACTATAAATAGGCAACACACACAGCTCTTGATTATATTACAGTGAATTTATTCTCTAACTAAGGTGATAAAAGATGGTTGGATACAGGGAACATAAACATTTGCTGAACAATGAGCCTGGAGGTTCGATTGTGGGAAGCATTCGACTCATACGGCATAGAAGAGCTAATGAAAGTAAACTAATGCTATATTTAGGAGTTAAAATGGACATCTGATCACAGGACGTGTGTTAAGTCTTACTGCTTGTCGACAGCCTGCTTTTGGCCTGTTGCACGGGTCCCACTCTAGCTGCCGATCCTGGCTTTTTGCTAGGGATGTCCGGGGTTCTCCGTGTCTGATTGAAAACGCCTCCTCCGTCTGGCAATTCGGCTGTTTGCAGGTTTCCTTGGTTGTAGCTGGCGAGACCACGTGGCTTGGTCTGACCTCGGTGAAGTTGGCTCGACGAAAAAGGCTTAAAATGGAACTTGGTCGTTCCTGAATTAGTCCAGTGTAACTTAACGGACTCATAACTTTAACAAACAAAAGAAATAAAGAAAATAAAACAAACTGAAGGCAGATCGATGTCGCGGCACTTCAGGTGTGTAGCTTCAGGCGAACAAAGGCCTGTTTGTTTCGCTGGCCGAGTCTGGGCGTGTTGCCTGGCGAGGCACGCCACGCGCGTGCCGAAGCATCCAGAGGGCAGCAGTGGAAGAGCGAGAGAGGGAAGAGCTAAGAGTCTAGAGAGAGTCTAGAGCGAGCAGGTCGCGTGTCGCTCTTTTGTTGCCTGGGGCGTGGTTCCCCAGGGGGCGTCTCAGGTTTCCCCAGGACTGCCTTTCTAAACTTAATGTCTAAAGAAAAGAAATCTATTTGCACGTATTATAATCAAATATTTTCCACAATCGAACCTCAATGGTTGAACGGTTGTACTGTTCTAAGCATTTGGTAACAGGAAACAATTGTCACATTATTGGTCAGGATTTTTATACATTTAACCGCATTTCCGACGAGGGCATGTAATACTTATTTCGTCCACTTGGGGGAGCTCAGGTTACATGAGGAAAGCTTGGATTAAATCAAAGATCGTCTCTCCTTAGGAACCGGGGAATATTGTTGATTCATCCTTAAATTCAAGCTGGCGATTAAGAGTATAGTAAAACATTTGTTATCATTTCTAAAGGGATTTTGTAAGAAAGTATTATGAACAAGCATGGATTACATTAGATGAAGGAGTGTCTTGCTGAAAATAAAAACATTGCACAAGTAACTTCTTTTCAGCACTAATATCAACAACAGATAGCAACAACAGTTAACATAACTACTCAAATAGAGGCAAACGTATTCAGGTAACTAAAGATTTAATTAAATTTAATTAGATGCTTTGAGTCTTTTGGAGAATGCAGTCCTTTGTCATCCAAAGTTCAGTGTCTGGAACATGTCACACTTAGGTGAGACAAGGAGTATCCTTTTGATGTGGTAATAAAACAAGAATAAGGTCAGTTTCCACGGAAACGTGTGTGGTGGGGTAAGTTTTGATAGGCTGTTCAGGGAGATGCCAATGGCTGGCTCGTGTCCCTTTGTCAGTTTAACAGTCAGGCCCCGCGTTATCAGCTTCGGAATCAAAATGGTGCCAGTTTTATGGTCGGGCTAGCACTTAGAGAAAGCAACTTTGACCCCTCCCCATCTTCTCTGGGGAGGAGAAAGGAATTTAGGGTAGCTCCACATTATTCAATATAAAATGCACAAATCCACATCGTTGTTCACTACAGTCCCCCCTTCGGCCAAAATGTTCCCTCCGATAGGTAACGTTTTGGACGCAATGAGAAACAACATGTGTGGTTTGTCAGGTGCAGGTCGACTTTGTCAGGAGCTGATGATGTGTTGGTCAGCTGCTGGTCAGGTACTGATGATGCTGGTGAGGTGGAAGGAGTCAAGCAGAGCAGAGCAGGTGGCAAAACACAACATCTGTGATCAGGTTGATGTCCTTCTAAGGCTACTAATTCTGCTAGTCACTTAGGGTAACCCCAATTAGCTAGTCTAAAGTAGCAGGTGCCTGCTGTGTTACTTAATCACCTGAAACAAAGTAAAGCGGAAAATTAATTTGGGAAGCAAAACAAATATCTTAACAAATGACAAGTCGTGTGTGAGCATGACCAACATTATTTTTCTCAGAAATTCATGATATTCAGAACCATAACCTGCAGTGAGCTTGAGGGTTGTTTAGCTGGTTTAGGCTAACAGTCTAGTCTGAGGGTCTTAGCCCTTTCAAAACAAATTTTATAAAAGAAGCGGCTTTTAGTCTGAGAGGAACTGTTCTGAGTGGTTTCTATTTCTGCAGTTGCTGCAAGATGTCTGCTCTGGAGCAGGTATTCTTAATTGGTTAAGGAGCAATAAATTTAGACAGTAACCCCACTTGTGACTAAGTGGTCAGGAGAGCGGCTCCACCTGGTGGGTGGAAATTTTTTTTGAAATTCTAATTTAATTGGTTAAAGACCTCCACTGGTAATTTAGTGGTAGGTTTAAATTGCAACAGGGAGGCACAGAATAGTGGGTGGCGGACCGAAGTAAAAGATACCTGGCTTCCAAGTTCTGTTTTACAAGGCACGCACGCAACTCTAATGACCTTTTAACCACTAGCAGCTATCGTCCCTAATTGAGGATTTCTGTTAATTATTAATTTATTAGGACGTTATCGTTCCCGACAAGTCCCATGGGATTTTTGTGAAGCTTGTTCGGTCCAGAACAGGTGAATGTTTGTCTGTGACCACAGAAGGATCGGTCCAGTGGGGAGAGAACTTGTGTGCAAGTCTTCCTGTTCTCTGGCCGTCCTGTTTCCTTAGTGGAGCAGAGATGTGATGACAAACTCTGTCCCCCCTTCGGAGCTTGTTGTGAGACGCATTTTGGTCGTTATAGACTTTGCATCTTTGTGTGCTGTCTAAATTATTTTGGCCTGCGAGGAAATGTTTATTTCCTCTGGCTGGTTCAGTTGGGGTTCCCTCCTGTCAAATTGTGTCTTTGACAAGGGAAAAGAAATGCCTCTCCGTTGTAAGGAGGCTCTGTGTGATGGTTTTGCTGGTTGAGACTGGCAGCAAACCTTACAGGTTTTGATGTAGTCTGCTACATCTTTTTGCATGTTGGCCAATATGCTACTTGTTTTAGTGCATTGTGTGTTGCACTGAACCCTTTGTGGCTTTTGTAAGGTGAGTCATGGGCGTGCATGAGCATCACCCCCCTGTGGCTCTGAGGCACCACGAACGCAGGTGAAGTGCGGGCGTCTGAGACATACGAGAGAATGCCCGTGACGACACGCAAAGAAGAGCGCACCAGGTAAAGGTGTTTCAAGCCAGGGATGGAAGCAAGCTCAGTGTTGGAGACAGGCTCTGCGTCAGAAAGGCAGAGGAGCATTTTGCTAATGGCGGGATCAAGAGTTTGAAGCCGAATTAGTCAGAGTCACCAAGAGAGTCAGGGATTGAGATTTGTGGCGCAGGGGCGGCTGTCACAGACAAGCCTGCTGCCTGGGCTCTGGTGGCATCGCAAGTCATAAGGGCGGGATGGGTGGGGAGCAAATCCGCTTGGGAGTGCTGGGGTGTGTCTTTAACAGCACCCTGTTTGCCTAGTGCTGTAAACTTGGTGTCAAGTTCAGCTGTAGGATGAATATATGTGGTGTCTGACCCCCCTCTCATGCCTTTATGTAAAGTCATGGAGGATGGCTCTGGTGAAGTGTTGACAGGGAAGGCGGTGACAGTTTGTGCACCCATCTGTCTGTCATTGGTCATGTTGCCTGTGGGAACAGAGTCGCTGGTAAGCGGCAAAAAGAAAGGCTGACAGTAGCCTTTGAAGGCTCAGTGTGAATCACTTCCTTAGAGAGGTCAGGAGGCAAGGAAGAAGGCATGTGCCCCATCTCTGGAGTCTTGAGCTCACAGTCATGAGTGTCGGTGCTGATCGGCCAATCCAGTGGAGTGGTTTTGGGGATCAGTGCGTCATTTGAGGTGGTAACTAAAGCACAGAGGCGGGTTTCTCGTTCTGTGATGTATTCAGACAGTGAGATAGGCAGGGGTCGTTTCACCTGTGCCCAGATCGTCAAGTTCTGAAAGTCAAGCAGTGGCTCAAAGCGGTTAAGGAAGTCTTTGCCAATGAGTAGAGGAATGGCGTCAAATGGTGAGACATACACCGGGTGGATGAGGTCCATGGGACCGATAGACATGTGGACTAATGTCATGGCTGTCAGATTGAGGTTTTCAGGGCCGAGTGGCTGGACCTCAATGTCACAAGTCTGTAGTTTCAGGTCTTTGTGGGAGCGGGTCATAGCCTGTAGCTGCCTGAAGAGGGCTGATGACATTACAGTGATGTCTGCAGCTGAATCAAGAAGTGCTTCCTGCACCAGAGTGTTTTCAAGTGTTACAGGCAGGTAGAATTTCCGTGAAACTCCCCTTTCAGTAAGGTGACACAAGAAGTGTTGGGAGGGCGGACTGCCCTGAGTGGCTTTGGACTCTGTGAGAGGATCTCTCTTGAGTCGGACTGTACCACCAGGAGTGTCCTGGAGGGAGCGGTTCTCTCAGTCCATCTGTGTGAGCGTGTCAGTCGTTTTGACAAAGTGTCAGGAGAAGGGGACTTTGGCTTTGCAGCAGCTGCGGCCAAGTGCTCTGCCTTCTTATCTTCCTGTTTGGACAGGGTTTGGAGCAGGCGCTTAAGCGCTGTAATTTCCTCCTTACTAAAAGTGGGTGTGTCAGACTCACTTTCAGTGTTATCGTATTTGTGTCTCTATAGTGGGATCTCTGGAGTGTAGCTCTCTGAGATCGCCTGTCCCAATTGTTTTGGGATTTGTGCTGCTTGTGTCCCCCCTTCCGTGAAAAGAGGTGGGTTTCACAGCGGTTGGGCGTGTACCTGGGCCGATGGGTTTCAGGCCTCAGATTTTGGCTCTTCTCAGACCAAGATGGCTCTGAGTGACGTCGACCATGCTCATTTTGCTGAGGCAGGCTGCACCTCTGCTTCTGGCTTGGTCTATAATTCTGGGAGGTGATGCAGGTTGACGCAGGTGTTTCAAGACCAGGAGCTCGTTTTGGCTCCACCTGTAGGGAATTGATGCTGAGAGTGAGGACACCATGGGGCTCAGGATGCCTCGTCATGGTGAGTCTCTGCTTTTCAAATCCTTTTGTAGCTAACTCGCGTAGCTGTCGACTGGTTTGGGTGCGTGGGCAGGCTGCCACACCCAGATGATGACTGGTAGTGGGGTGGAGGTTTTGGATAAAAAGATATTTGAAGTTTAACTCTTCCTCCATATCGGGCTCATTTTTGGTACCAAAGTACGCTTGTCTGAGTCGGTTGTAGTACTGCTGAGGAGGTTCTGGCCTCCCTTGCTTAACAGCAAGTGCAGCTGTTAGACCTGATTGTGCTGTCAAGTCAGAATATTCCTCCACCAGTGCCTGGCAGAGCGAGTCATAATCTTGTCTGACATACCTGGGCTGGCGTTCAATAAAGCTGCTGACCTCTCGACTAGATGTCACCTTGATCAGGTAAATCTTGTCGTCAGTGGTGGCAGCAGGGAATTTCCGCAAGTAGTATTCAATATCTTTTAGATAGATACTGGTCTCATTTGAGCCTGTAGCTCAGGCTCGAAGCGTGTTATGTGGCGAGCGATTTTGTCTAAGTCCCTGTCAGAGGGGCTTAAGTCATGGTCAGCAGTGGCGGCGGATGCAGCCGAGGGGAGTAAGCCGTCTTCACCTGAGTAGGTGGAGGGCTATTTCTCTGGCGCTCTGTCATATGATCCTGTGGGATCAGTTGTGGGAGTGGTCGTGGAGACCATCCTCCTGAGGCTGGCAAAGGGGAGCGAGCCTTGTCTCTCTCTGGTGGGAGTGTTTTGTAGGAGGGAGTATGTTTGGCTGTCTCACATGAGAGCTGGAACTCTCTTCTGGTATCAGCCAACTCCTCCTTGTTTTCCTGCTGTAGCGGGGATTGGGTTACTCTGTCCCTGTCCTCTAGCTGTCTTCGCATTTCTTGCATGCGTTTTTGGTCAGCTTCTCTAAGTTTGCTATAAACCTTGACTCGTAATTTTAGCTCTTTAATTTCCCCCACTGCTTGTCTAAGGAGGGTTTCTGATTGGTCAAGAGATTCAGTTGTGTCTTTAACTTTACTTTTGGTCCACTCTAACTCCTGTTCTTGCTGAAAGAGTGAGTGTTCAAGCTGATTGGTCTTTTCCTGCAGCTCAATTTTCTCCTCATCGACTCCACCCTCCTGTGGGAGGTGGCAAGGAGCTGTAGGTCAGTGATGCGTTCTTCCGCTTCACTTAGTGACTGCCTGGTGTTTTCCAGCTGCTGTTCAAGCTGGTGCGTGTGCTTAGACTGGGCAGACATTACAATAGCTAGTTTTCCTAGCATCTGGGACAAGGCTTTGTCCTTTGAGGAAGTGGCTAGAGCAGTTGTTACCAGCTCTGCAAAAATTGTTTCAAGGTTCACCGCATCGGTGCCTTGTAGTTGGCTTGAGTAGCCAGGTACCATGGTCTCGGTCATGTGGGCCAAGATGGAGTCAAAGTGTTCCAGTGGGTCGCCCCCACTGGCTGCCACTAAGCGTGGGTCTGCCATGTTCACAGGCAGGTACTCAAGTGGTTTGGTTAAGGACTTTGTGTGAGTCCAAATCAGACAACAAACGAGGATATGCATAAAAATAAAAATAAATGGGTGTTGCTTCTATAGCTTCCTGGAGCTGTTGATGTTCCTTTAAGTTAATTTGGAAGGCTGGAATCTGAAGAAAAGAAGGATCAAAATCAAATCTATGGACTCAGTTATACAATTTGCTTTAACAAAATCAGAAGTGGACTACAGGTGTTAGCTGGTACAGCAGACCTGAGCCAGTCAGTTAAACAGAGTTTCAGCTAGTGTGTTTACTAGTTGAGAAAAAGGGAATGTCAGGTTGGAGAAAGCTGACTTTCAAGTCAGACTTAAATGCCCAAACTGAAAATTCAAATTTAGGGTGAAGGCAAAATAGGAAAAGAATTAAATCACACTTGGGATTAAAGTTAAATGCTATAGATCAAATCAAAGTTCATGTTACAACTAGCTTGACAATCAAAGCTCAAAGTCCTTAATGATCAAAGTCAAAGTTGGAAAAATTGTTTGAAAAATTAAATTTTAGAATCAGAGTTCAAAATGGAAAAATTAAAATTTGAGATTAAAATATTAAATTTCAAAATCAAAGTTCAAAGGCAATGAGAATAAACTCAAAGTTCAAAGTTACATTAACAAAAATCCCAGGCTGATTAAAGTGGATTAAATAAAAAAAAAAATCAAAGCTGATTAAACTGAAGGTTTTTAATTACCCTTGGTAATTATCAAGTTATCAAAATTCCAATTGCTATAAAAGTCAGAGTCCAAATTACATTTATATGAACAAGGATTAAAGAAAGCCTAGTTGGAAAGCTATCAATTCAACTTATCAAGCTTAATGTAGTTTCAGAATTCCAATCAGTCCAAACAACAAAAGGTTAACAAAAATTCAAATCAAGATGTTATTCTGTATTTATCTTATTTCCTGCAAGGATCAAAAATAGCACTACAGAAAAGGCTTCAAAATGACAAAGTCAAAATCAGGGATATTGCAGCAGTAATGAGAATAAAGCTTTTTATTCAAATACAGCTGGATCAAAATTAGAAAAGCGAATCTTTGAATAAAAGATTGCATCAAAATTAATAGAACTACTCAGTGTAATCCTAGGTTAGGGTACTAAACTGGCTCAGTACCTTGTTACAAGCAAACACCCAATAGATCTTTAAAGGTTATTCAAGGAAAAAGGAGAGCCTGTGCTCTATCCTACACTTAAGGAGTAACACTCCTTATTAATTTAATCTGAGAGTCGACACAATGGTTTATGTGTCTCAAGTTAACAAGATCTATCACCAAAGTCTGGTTTAATTCACTCGATTCAAACGCTCATCTCTGTCACTGATGACGCTGAAGTCGATTTAATGCAGAGCATGCAATTTATTCCGCCAGCCAGTAGGGGAGCTGTGGCTCCGCCTCGGGCGCGGCCTATTTCTCAATGTAGAAGAAGAAGCGGCTTCCTCTCTGGTCCTCGGACCCAACAGCTGTTAGCTTCAGGCTAACGCAGTTAGCAAACCGTCGTTGCAGCAACGGCAGTAAATCAGAACACTGACGGACACCAGTCCCGCTCAAAATGGGGGAAGGACTCGCTCCTTTGTTTCAATGACTCAGCTTGCTTTCAAGCTTCGATTTAGCGTTAACTTAGCTCGGTAGGTACAACGCTACAGGCTAAACTCGGCGTCTTCACGCCTGTGACTCCACTGCCGGGCAGCTGTATTTGTTGAAGTAGCTAATTTCAACAGGATACCGGAGTTTTGCATATAACATAACAATCCACGGCTCAGCGCGTCAGACTGTTATTTATAGCCGCAAACAAATCACATTGGCACAGCGCAACTGTAATCTGTCTGCCTCTTATTAGGCCTTAAAATTATCAATATCGGTTAAGTTTCTCTCAACCAAAAGGGCATTTCATCCACTCGTCAGCGGAGATTGTGTGTAGCTTTAGCTCAGATTTCTCATATGGTAACGTTACAGGAATGCATTCAGTTTAACATTAGCTCGGTCCTCATAGCTCAGCTCACTACAGCTCTGTACTGAACAACAAAGAATGATGGCCGGCGGCCAAACAAGTTGCACAAAGCATTTCATTTCACAACAAAGAACATGGTCAAAACTCACACACACTTTCATCACTAACGTTAAGTTAAGTTTCTAGGGAGCAACTTACTGGGCGATTATTTCAGTGGCAAAATTTTGGGAAAAATTTCTGGGACTCAATAACTTTTCTCAATAACTTCTCTGCATCAGGGCTGTGTGTATAGTCTATTATTATAGTATGTCACAAGGCCTCACACGGAAGGCTCCATTATGTAGTGGACCTAAATTTATTAGTTATGCATTTTAATAAATTTATGAGAATTGATACCCAATTATGAATTATTATTCATAAAATCAGAATTTCCTCGTAAAGGGCACCACCGGAGTTGTATAATCCTAGAGTCTCCGGACCTCTAGGTAGTTTTGAATAATTATACAATTATTACTAGTGATCAGTTAGTTAATAATCGCTCAATTATCTTAAATCAGTCAGTCAGTCTCATATCTAAAGGGTCAATTCTCTTGGCAGGAACTAAATAGGCAACACACACAGCTCTTGATTATATTACAGTGAATTTATTCTCTAACTAAGGTGATAAAAGATGGTTGGATACAGGGAATAAACATTTGCTGAACAATGAGCCTGGAGGTTCGATTGTGGGAAGCATTGACTCATACGGCATAGAAGAGCTAATGAAAGTAAACTAATGCTATATTTAGGAGTTAAAATGGACATCTGATCACAGGACGTGTGTTAAGTCTTACTGCTTGTCGACAGCCTGCTTTTGGCCTGTTGCACGGGTCCCACGCTAGCTGCCGATCCTGGCTTTTTGCTAGGGATGTCCGGGGTTCTCCGTGTCTGATTGAAAACGCCTCCTCCGTCTGGCAATTCGGCTGTTTGCAGGTTTCCTTGGTTGTAGCTGGCGAGACCACGTGGCTTGGTCTGACCTCGGTGAAGTTGGCTCGACGAAAAAGGCTTAAAATGGAACTTGGTCGTTCCTGAATTAGTCCAGTGTAACTTAACGGACTCATAACTTTAACAAACAAAAGAAATAAAGAAAATAAAACAAACTGAAGGCAGATCGATGTCTTCAGGTGTGTAGCTTCAGGCGAACAAAGGCCTGTTTGTTTCGCTGGCCGAGTCTGGGCGTGTTGCCTGGCGAGGCACGCTACGCGCGTGCCGAAGCATCCAGAGCAGCAGTGGAAGAGCGAGAGAGAAGAGAAGAGTCTAGAGAGTCTAGGCGAGCAGGTCGCGTGTCGCTCTTTTGTTGCCTGGGGCGTGGTTCCCCAGGGGGCGTCTCAGGTTTCCCCAGGACTGCCTTTCTAAACTTAATGTCTAAAGAAAAGAAATCTATTTGCACGTATTATAATCAAATATTTTCCACAATCGAACCTCAATGGTTGAACGGTTGTACTGTTCTAAGCATTTGGTAACAGGAAACAATTGTCACATTATTGGTCAGATTTTTATACATTTAACCGCATTTCCGACGAGGGCATGTAATACTTATTTCCACTTGGGGGAGCTCAGGTTACATGAGGAAAGCTTGGATTAAATCAAGATCGTCTCTCCTTAGGAACCGGGGAATATTGTTGATTCATCCTTAAATTCAAGCTGGCGATTAAGAGTAGTAAAACATTTGTATCATTTCTAAAGGGATTTTGTAAGAAAGTATTATGAACAAGCATTGATTACATTAGATGAAGGAGTGTCTTGCTGAAAATAAAAACATTGCACAAGTAACTTCTTTTCAGCACTATCAACAACAGATAGCAACAACAGTTAACATAACTACTCAAATAGAGGCAAACATTCAGGTAACTAAAGATTTAATTAAATTTAATTAGATGCTTTGAGTCTTTTGGAGAATGCAGTCCTTTGTCATCCAAAGTTCAGTGTCTGGAACATGTCACACTTAGGTGAGACAAGGAGTATCCTTTTGATGTGGTAATAAAACAAGAATAAGGTCAGTTTCCACGGAAACGTGTGTGGTGGGGTAAGTTTTGATAGGGTTCAGGGAGATGCCAATGGCTGGCTCGTGTCCCTTTGTCAGTTTAACAGTCAGGCCCCGCGTTATCAGCTTCGGAATCAAAATGGTGCCAGTTTTATGGTCGGGCTAGCACTTAGAGAAAGCAACTTTGACCCCTCCCCATCTTCTCTGGGGAGGAGAAAGGAATTTAGGGTAGCTCCACATTTATTCAATATAAAATGCACAAATCCACATCGTTGTTCATACAATGACATCAACATTATGACATTGTCAGAATTCTGATTGATAAAGTACAGGAAGTGACATCAACATTCCACAGCATGGTGTTTATGACATCATCAACATTATGACATTGTCAGAGATTCTGATTGATAAAGTACAGGAAGTGACAAACCTTTCACACAGATGGTGTTTATGACATCATCAAATTATGACATTGTCAGAATTCTGATTGATAAAGTACAGGAAGTGACTCACCTTCACACAGAATGGTGTTTATGACATCATCAAGAATATGACATTGTCAGAATTC